>NC_091932.1:38188124-38468124 GCF_041260155.1 Ptychodera flava
TCCTTGAGTAAATTTTTAGCAAAAGTGTAAGTCTTTCACTTTCGAGGCGCATACTTCCTTAATATGTGAATGCTTTTTAAAAAATCTCTTCATTTTCTATGCCCATGGAAAAAAGTCGTCGAAAAAGACATACACCAGCCTGTAATTTAGGTGATATAATTACATGTAACTGAAGTCAAATAATGTTGCAATTAGAAAGTGTGACCGGTAAGCATAGGTATTTATAGTCATAGCTATATCTCATACATTCTGCCTTTGTGCCAAGTTTAAACGACATTGGTCGAGGTATATCTATGTAATGGCTCCAGCCTTACAAAAATCAAAACAAAAGTTCTTCCAGGTGACAAAAATGGATCATGCCGCATAAAACAATTGTTGTGCATCTGTACTTGCGGATACTCTGCTCTTGTGCCAACTTTTTTATGGAAATGTCGTGGTTGCCGAATGAAACTCCTGATTTTTTCGCGGACAACAGCAAGTTATATCCACAAATTGGATATTGGAAAGTGCTGCTGGGAGAGAAATTTATAGAAATACATTTCACAATAGATAGGTCATCTTTCAGAGTACATATGTTAATGAAATATTCTAAGTTCACTAAAACTTAATTCATACAAACTTATGGAAGAAAATAAGGATGTCACGATAAGCACTGTATTTGTTGACATTCCATGACACTGCGAAATTCATGCTCGACTGAGGATTAAATAGTTAGATAACCTTTCGTTTGCAGGAGTGTTTGACCTTCTACCTAGTTCTATCTATATGGTGTGACCAGAAATTCTAAGTTTTGTCAGCCATTTCCGATAGCTTAACCTTTCAATATCTAACAAATAACTTTCAAATCCAAAACCAGCCTTAAACAGTCTGTACGTTCTCAGTATGTCAATATTCCACATTCCCTTTATACGATCTCCAACGCTGGGAAAAAAAGGAGGCCTGGAACAGTCATGAATATGCAGCCGACTTCGTTTTGGATCAAACATTTGTCCACAGTTCGTAAATGTCATCTAAACTCTGTGTTTCTAGACATATTGTGCTTCACTAAGGGAGCTTTCATTTACAATGAGGTGTGGGCTGGAGGAATTGGGTTATATTTGGAAACCTGTCCTAAGGAAGGTCATTCTCTGAATATATCTAGAATTCTGTGATAGAGTCAATGTTGCAGTGAAATTTTACAATTTTTAATAGTGAATACAAATTCTCAATGTTCCAAATCACCGGCGAAAACTAGGACAGAAATGCGTACAATAAGAGAACTGTCAATATCTGAAGGCAAATTTTATGTTCATACGGCCCACAACTTTATTTTCACTATTTTCACTTGAAGTTGTCAGCACTCTGCCTTTAGAACTACAGTGAGTTAAAGAAGTGATATATGTTGAGGTTTAGTGACAAATGGCAGTTTGCATTTTCGTCGCTTATGTTAATTACAAAACCTGCAACATATAAACTGTTGTTGAATTGCCCCCCAAAAAATGTATAAACGAAATAAATACTGGCTATGCATACTTTATCAATTAATGTTTCATAACTAGCTTCATCAGTTTGCCTAGCAACATGAGCATGTATGTCAATCAAATTCTGCTGTTACACGGAAAGGACGAAGTTTTTGCTTCAAAAAGCGAAAGTATAAGTTTGCTGATTTTCGGGAAACACCATTGTGACCGGTGGCAGCACACGAGTGCCCTACTCCTGTATAGGAATCTGAATACAAAAATGAAATTGAATCAATCAAGTTTTACTTATATGTTGTCTTTTTATCAAATGTCAAAAGGTAAGTTACAGATTTGGACATAACTCGCACACAACACATCTTGGAGTAATAGTGTTTGCTATATGTCCGAAATTAAGAAGTGGAATGCAACTTTAACCGAATAGACTAAATCCGTCGTTTTTGTAAATGGATATGCTGCAAATGATCCGGTACCAAACATGCATAGAAACTATTTTTAAGTGTTGTTTTAAGGTGAGGTATCGCAGCGATACTGCATAGTCACATATATTTTGGCATGAATTCAAAATTAACAAAGTGATTTCGAACTTACTGTGATGTCCGTGTACTCGTTTCCACAAGAAGGGCTAAATTCCTATTGAACTACTAAACTACAGTAAATGTCATAGAATTCCAATGGAGGACATAATACTTGATTTTGTAAAGTTGATAAGCCCTATCAATATCCTTTGCTAAGTTCCTTTGTCCGTGGGATCACATCAAAGACTGATGGTTTACGATACGTCCCGCCACTTTACGCCTACTTAAAATTGATTCTGGATGGTATATTCATCATGCATACCAGGAACGATGTAAACTAGCTGAGAGGGATGTTGAATGTTGGGCTAAAGCCGTCAGAACAATTCTGTTTCAGTATGGTTTTGCAGAGTCTTGGTACAACCAGGGCGTGGGCCATGAAGGAAAATTTATTTCCGAATTTAAACAACGTTGTCGTGACATTGATTTACAACAATGGCACTCTGATATGAGTACATACAGCAGACTTGAAACCTATAGACTTTTCAAATCATCGCTCACTGTAGAACCATACTTACTTACTCAAATTAAAACCAATTTTCAAATCCACTTTAACTACATTTCGTTTATCAAATCATGTACTTAATATTGAACAGGGTCGGCGTAAAAATATTGAACGCCAAAATAGATTGTGTCCTTGTAATGAAGGTATCATTGAAAACGAATACCATTTTCTGTTACAATGTAAACTTTACCAGGCTCTTAGGGAAAAATACTTACCGGAGCATTATCACATCAATCCCAGTGTGGATAAATTCATTCAGTTAATGTCAACACAAAATACAAATATACTTCGAAAATTAAGTTGTTATTTATTTCATGCTTTCAAGAAAAGGAGAGAGCTAGTTGATTAATCTATGCTTTTTGTATTTTGATTTCCAATTTAGGTTGTTTGTAATTTATCTATTCAAGGTCACTGTTCGTTATTTTCGCTGTTATGTATTATTACGCAGCACATAGGGCTGGAGGCCTACAGTGCAAGTGGAATAAACAACTATATATACAAAAAAGATGCATATCCATTTAAAATCCATGAGCACTTCTTAAGTATCGGTAAAAAAGTGCAGTATTTGATCAAGACAACTTGTAATTATGACCTAAAGAGACAATCTTTGCTTCGTCATAAACCACAACCACGGAACATCAAGTCCTGCCATAACAACCTTATAAGTACCACGCTCAAGTTTGACAAGCCTGAGATGGTTAGTGATTGACACCGATACAATCATAGATAGACAGGCCTCACTAACAGAGTAAAAAATCTAAATTTCCTTAAGATAAAATATCTATTTAACTCGCTCCTTTACCTCAGAGATAACTGTGATTTCTAGTAGTAGATATCCATGTCTCTTAAATGATGCACTTATAATTGACGTTTGTGTTTCCAGCAGTTGTACTTTCGATTAGTAAGTATTTCGAAGAATGCTAGAGTTTACAGCGGCCAGCTTTCAATTGCCGGTTCTGTTTATGAAATCATATGCTCGGTTCGAGGCAAGCTAAGCCCGAATTGCAAATACAATCCCGTAACATGTTCGTTATTTTCACTGAAAATATACATCAGCAAAATTGATCCGTCCACATAAGACAATGGTTTTGTGAAATCTATTGTTGATGTCCAGGGCCATACGTGTTCCTATGGTGGTACCTCTCGTGTAACTCTTCTGACCGACCTCCCAATATCGAAGATAAAGGCGAGTATACCACCTGTTGAAGAAAATGAGCAGCAACTATTACATTTACATTCACAAGTTAACCAGATTGATTATGTTCAATTAAGAGTTTGTTGAACAGATATTTTCAGTGTTGTTGGCCCTGATATGTCTTGTTTTCTGGCAAATTCAAATGTAAAAACTTAACTTTTACCAGAATTTGAAATGCTTTAGTCAAACTTCGTTGGTCCACTATTATTGTTTTAGATGGACAGCCACCTGTCTATTCAAGACTTTTACAACAGAGAGACAGAGACTGAGAGAACCAGAGACAGACAGACAGGCAGACAGTGACTATTTTATATTGTTGGTATCTTATGAGGGTGAAACTTACTCCTTATACAATTACATAGTTGAGGTGTTTTTGGCTGTATTATACACATTCGCCCAGATACGTACCACTTAGTGAACACGCTGCACAAAAGTAGAAGGTACCAATCCATCCAACTTGTTTAGAAAGAATGTTAATGTACACTGTTCCTAATATTGTTGAAACCGCGACCGAAGAATATAGATTTCTCCTGCATACTCTTCACCGAAGGACCTGCAACATTGATGAAATATATCATCTTTTCACAGAAAGGGCAGGTAACGAAGCACATCAATGAAGTGTCATTTGTAACAAGGACTTACAAATGCCGATTGCAACTCCGTATTACAATTGCAATCTGTGGGTAGGTTCCTCAACAGACGTTAAAAGACTTTCATCATGGCAATCGTCAATAAGAGGTATGTAAGCGAAGACTTCATGAATTACCAGTAGTGTCAAGTGAATAGAGATTAGTGGTAATTAGGATATATGCAGACAAATCGCCTCAACTGTTCGTAATTTATTAATCAGATGCAAAATTGTTTGTCAGATGAACCTTTACTCAAACATTTTCATCGTTATGCTCATTCATTCTAAACCTGTTCAATTTTAAAAGTTATTACATTGACATATCACGTACCTTGCAGTGGCCATCGGAAATAGAGAAAAGATTCCGGACATACAAAAGAATATGGCAAAGATCCAGATAGTAAACATCACTTTTCCAGTCTCTTGAGTGAGTATGAGGGTTAACATGAATACCACATTACATGTACTTAATCCCAGCATTGCACACTGTGAGTGGAGATATTTGTTAATTACATAAATCTGACGCAATGAAGGATTTTACATGCATTTACATCGATACTTTTTCAAAAGGATTCCCTCTTCGTCAATTCCAACACTCTCACAGACACGACAGCACGATTGGAACTAATTCGGGATAATTAGATGGTAAAGTAATGTCAGTTTAATCTAATAAAGTAAGTTAATCTGCTTTTCTTTTTAAGCAATACACTTGTTTCCAGGGTTAATTTGTCAACTTGCAACATTCAGCAATAGGGTACCTAACACCTTTGAGAAATTTGAAAAATATAGCGATGCCATGTTTCCAAATTAGTTCCAATCGTGTTACATGTATGCATGTATAGCATTCAGTATCTACTTTTGACATCACAATATGGTCTGAAATAGAATACAGACACTGTATTCATCCAAGTAGATAACAGATCTTTGGTGTATACTTACACGGAAAGAAAATTTGTCGCCAAGGTAACCCCAAAATATACGACCGAGACAGTCAAACACCGAAGCCAGTGATCCAACAAGAGCTAAGTAGTGATCATCGAAGATGATGTTTTGACCAAACACCTGGAATTCGATAGAAAACGAAGAACTATTCTATCAGATGTAAAGGTAAGTGATTTTGACTAGTAGCCCTGCAAGTGAACAGGATCCCATATGTATTTCATATAATAATGATCTGACCTAAAATCGAGTCGCTACATCGTCTATTCTTCATTGGTTTGTGGATTGAGACACGTAAAGCCTTAGATAAACTTGATACAAATCGAATTTTTTCGGTGTTTGGTCTACAATTAATTCTAAGGATTTCAAAACCACAGTATAAGATTTCCATTTGTTTCTTCTGACATTGTTATGCTGACGTTTTGTACAAAACTTGTTGTTTCCTTTATTTCGGTATATTGCATCTTCAAAAACAATTAAAAACATTTTTCACCTATAGTGGATCTTGCGCCCATGAGGAAACTATTGAACGAAAAGTTTGACCCAGAGTTCACATATCAATCAAAATTTACTGCTTCATTTCCGTGATTAGTTATTTTTATCAATCCATTTAGATAGTCGTAATGAAGCACTACGGATATCAAAAACCACAAGAGGAGGACATTGGGTTCAGATAATAATTCACATTAGTTAACACATTATATACTCTTGTTGATGTAACAAACCTATCAAAGTTTACGTTTCTCATGTTTACAACTTTTTAACCAGAATTGTTTTTGTGGTTACCGTTTTTGTAAGTTTTGTAGTTTCAGCTAATCTGCCGTACTTCTTGATGTCAGAATTATTGTATAATTGCCTGTCATCCACTTCTTTGTTTCTCATCCCAAGGTATTTTAACAATTATTTTAATAGTGATTACTCTCAAATTACATTAGATACCCATGATGCTTTTCATGTGGATAGTTATGTCGCAAAAGTTTCTCTGCAGTGGCTGCATAAAGAAATACAAACGACAACGGATTCTAAGAGTGGCAGTGCGTACAAAAGTAGTAGTACTTCTTCGTGTAGTTTATATTAAAATCAACCAACGCAAGTGGTTCTAGGAGGACGAACATTGTGATCTTGCTGATTACTTAACTGCAATCTCCATCGCTAATGCTGAAATAGAGAATAATATAACTCAAAGTTGAAGCAGTTGACTCTAAGACTCTCACTACTGCTTAAACAAACGGAGTTTACATATTATCCGCGCTAGCCGTCTTCTGCCAAAATCGGTTGAAATTGAGATTCAAGACCAAAAAAGGGAAGCGGTAATCACCCAATGATTGGGATAATTTGAATATGGCAAGATCACTCGATATCTGATAATGAGCTTGATTTAATTGGCCCTAAGAAAATTTTACTCGTTGAATGTTATAACTTTGAGCAATTTGCCTCATACGTACTGTTGCAGGCAGGTCCGTCTGCCTAAAATCTTCATACCTACTTTGATCCACTCCTTGCCTCTTTCCTTTCAACTTTCCAACATGTTTCCTAATGTTTTCTCGCCTAGCTATCTACCAGTTTGTTACGGATTAATGAAAGTGTTACTCAGATGCCAAGGGATTTATGAAGTTTGCAAAGACTTTAGTCATAATTTACAATTGAAGGTTAACAAACTTACTTTGTAAAGTGGAGATATCAATTGCCTGGTTACTGAGCTGAGAAGTAACGTAAACCACATTATCCAGAATACTCTCTCACGAATCGCCAAACTCGGTTTCAAATTATCCTCGCTGATGTCTTTCTCTTTGTTTTTCTCTTCGGACAGTATATATTGCCCTTCGATTGAAACGCTCTTGTGGGGAAACACGAATGACGAATGTCCAAAAGAAAAAAATAATTTGAAAGTTTATTGATAGTGATACTGTTCAGACGTTAAAGTACCATATATAAATATATATATTTTGATGAAAAAGTTGATTACAGACATGTATATAGATTGGTTTGAAATACTGTATTGGAATTGAACGACCTTATTTAAATTATTTAATGATCACATCATAATAAATGGACGCCCTAGGCGTCCAGCAATGACTGTCGCTGTAAAATGACATCATGATCAGCTAATTATAATCCACGAAATCGCGAAATCGCGAAATGGCCAAATGAAGAAACAAAGAAACTGAAAAAAGACATTCATACATTAGTAAGGAAATAAAGAAATCGGAAATAGAAAAAAACTCTTACAGACAAAAATAAAATTGCATGTTCTGTTTTGTTTTCTCTTACATTAATCATAATTATGAGCGTCTAAACCATCCGTAAAACGTTTAAATATAACGTGCAGGAGTAGAAATCACTATTCGTATATCTGTCTAGTTGCCTGGCCAGGTTTGTAAAAATGACTCTTCCCCATTCAAAAAGTTCCAAACCCTGTAATAACTGACGAATCCTTTGTGAAAAGCGATCCTGGGGTCATGGGGCTCGGTAGCTATACTTGGTTGGGAGGTGATGTAATAAGCGAAGAATAGCTGGTACGGTATATAAGGGCAAACATTGATCATAATGCATTTCAACGTAGAGAAAGTCAGTAATCATGATATTTAATGGCGTGGCTGTTACTGCCCAGATCAATTCTAACGATAGCCCCTGGTGCTTTTGTTTTCAGCAGGTCACAAGAGTGACTGTTTTATTTGTTTTGCTCATTGCCTTCATATTTTGTTCACGTCATTTTTATCTTTCCAAGGGTATACTCTATCTGTGAGCCAATCCTATTTGTGTGCCAGATATAGACCATATCACTCATTACTGACCAAGGATTCAATCGACGTCCGATCCTGACTGAAACACGATTTAAATAGTTTCTATCTTGAGAACAGATGGAATGAAACTAACGTAACAAATGATAGTATCTAGCACATCATGAAAATGGAGAGGTGAAGGTACGGTGATCTCGTTCAGAAAATTCACTTTCTTTTGATGTCTTTATCTTTGAAATAAGACGTGCACAGAGTGAATTATTTGAAATTTTTCATTCAATGTGCTAATCAGTGTGGTGTTAGGAATGCAGTGTAGAATAATGTCTTGGCTTGGTACTGATTGTCCATGCAGATTTATGCAAAGGTTCGACGTTAATGTCGAATTTTAAAAGTGAAAGAAACTGACAGGAGCAGTTTGAGACATTGTGCGGTAGACAGGCGTATCCAAGGCGGCAAATTTGGAACTGATTGTCTATGGAGATTTATGCAAAGGTTCAACGTTGATGTTGAATGCTAACGTGAAAGAAACTGAAAGGAACAGTTTGAGACATCGTACGGTAGACAGGCGTATCCCAGGCGCAACCTGACAGTCTCGTGCAAGTGCTATCAGGCTTTGACCAGGAGATTGGGTTTGGCATTACGGACTAGGAGCCGCTTTCCCCTCCCTGCAGGCAGTGAGCACTATCGTGACATGGAGTGCAAGATTTCGGTGTAATATGAAATCCATTATTGCCATTTTTCTTTTGTCGGTCAAAGTTTGCATGTTTCCCTAAGAAAGACAAATTTAAACTTGTCTGAAATAATATAATAAGAAGAAATGTATTCTTAACCGCCTATTTTACAGTTAATTTGTAAGTTTTTTTGCTCATACAGGATATAAAATCAATTCATATGCATAACATATAATATAGGCATACAATAATCTAAACTTATGATATAAAGAAATTAGATACATATCACTTCGCATAGCATTCCTGATGCATTGACACTGAAATTAAAACACAGCAGACCCCTTTGATACCCTGCCATACTCTTCACAAGAACGTACAAAACGATATCGTCCCCATTGAAAATGTGAGGCAATTGAAGACGATTCTACCAACAGTATCTTCGGAAGACGGAATGTATGAATATTTATTTCATCAAGTTTCAGAAAAGCTAGATTTCCACCGGTATTTTCCACAAATACCTGAGTTTGCACACGGCTTTGTCGGGAGACATGCAGGTAGGAAACTAGCCAGTGTCTCGTTTACACAGAAATTGGCTATAAAATCTCTACCCGGCAAGGTGCTCTATGTTCAATTATTGAAGTTCTACTTATATCGTAAGTGACGACGTTAGTTATTGACATCGTATGAAAAATATTTTTGCTTTAATTTTCAGTATTTCAGGGTTTTTTATTTCGTCATTTCGTGAATTATAATTAGCCGCTTTCTGTCTTCAAACCACTGGTCTTGAAGGATAGTCTCAACAGGCATGTGATTGTATTTCACACAATGTACGCAGATGCAATATTTCTAAACTAAATCGATTTGATAAATCTACCAAAATTTCAACAATTTATTCTTACCTCATCAACTTTAGGGTCGCCCATTAGAATTACTCCTATGAGCTGGAGAACGATATAGCAAGCTCCCATTATTAGAAAACATGTTGGCGTTCTGTCTAATATTTCTTCTTGATCAAAATATCTGCCAAGCAATTAAGAACGGTATGTTATTGGTAACAAGCAATATTTTATAAAATGATCGTTCTCTATCGAATTTCGAAGTACTTTTAGAACATGAAAGCTTACAAAAGCTTCTTTTTGTATAAGGAAAGGTAGACCTGCACCTCATGCGTGACTTACTTGTGGAAACTTGTCCCTTTTGGTAGCAGATTATTTGGATTAATAAAGGCTGTCTGTATTTGATTGAATATAAGAGTGCCCATGCTGATTCCTGTGACTAGTGAACCGCTTACTACAGACTTGTTATTCGGGAACCACTGAAAGAAAAGTGCTTAATAGTATAATGTATTCATATTTCCCTGAGGAAAAAACAGGTCACTATTTAATATCATAGTGGTCCGATAACAGCGTCACTAATCCTCCGCTTGTTATACTGAAGCTTCGAGGTGGCCCGCCTTGTCCAAACTCAAGGTCTCGAACTCAGCTCCATTTTTAAATTAAAAGAAAATGAGTCTTCCTGTTGCTCACCTGGTAATTGCGATACCGTTATACTGGTCAAAGCTTTCAAATGTGTTGATATCGTCGTACCAACGTTTCTACACAGTGCAGTCATTCGAGACACAAAGGAACCATCATCATATCTTACCTTCATTCCACAGGAGAGTATTGCCCCATAACCCAATGCGTTTCCTATTTCACTTAGTATTCCGTGTGTGACAATCACCAGGTAAAATGAATGTTTGATGCTGAAATAGGTGAGGATGATGCCAGTACTGTAATTGTAGAAATTGACACAATCTTTTGATTTGAATATAAATACAGGAGGTACGGATACAGAAGATGGAATTAAATGTCCTGTCAAATGCAACAACCAGGTGATAACGGTTCAAATGGGATAACCAGATGTGAACTGGATGTGTTCACGTGGCTTACAACACGTTCATTACATAGTAGTGCGCTTCATAGAACAATCAGATATCTGTCAGATGATTGGATGAAGCAGATTCTATCAACTTTCTAATTATAAAATACTAATTATAAAAAATTTCATTTAATATGCAAATGAGCTGTTAATTAACTTGATTCTACTCAATTCTTCGCTGAACAATTAGATATCTAGCAGATCAACATCTGTAGCATGTTTCATCAAGTTTGGTGCAGTTATTTCAAGTTATACAACTAATTACAAAACTTCATAAAATATGCAAATGAACGCATGATTAACGTCAAACTACTAAATGCTTTTAAACTCAGATCTCTGTCGGATCAGTATCTGCAGCAGATTTCATCACATTTTGTGCCATTATTTCGGAGTAATATGACTAACTATAAATCTTCATTAAATATGCAAATAGCTGTTTTTTAACTTGACACTCCCCACTGCTTCTCAGTACTTAGATATCTATCAGATCACTATCTGTAGCAGGCATCATTAAATTTGGTGTACGGAGTTATATTATTAACTAATAAAGTTCTTTAAATATGCAAATAGGCAGATAATTGACATGACACTCATAGTATCTTCAAAATGTTCCGAGATTGTCATCTTTGAAAAATTTCATCAAATTTTGTGCAGTATTTCTCGATAAAGGTCGCCACTGTCATCACTGTCTTCATAGGAAACCATCGTATGAAAAATGTGATATTCCATAACTTCATTAATATGCAAACCACACTAATCAAAATCTAACCAGTTCTTGTAATTAACATACAGTACCTCTTTACAAATTTTGACTTGAATCTGTTCAACTGTTTTTGAGTTGTTATGTAAATAGACAGACAATCAGAATAACACGCACGCACACAAGGACAAACAGACATCGCTACGACATTAGCTCACGTGCATGAACACGTGAGCTAACGGTTCTTATGGAATAAAACGGACACGCTGTCTTTTCCAGACTCAGTACGTCCCACAGATCACGTGTCGGCGGTACAAACAACGACATGTAGAAACGCGCATAGAAAAACACACATTTCTAGGTGTCTTTGTGCCGGTGATTTGTTAGTAAAGCAATTGATTCCGGATTCTTCCCATTGCATGAAATGTGATTCAGTTTTCCGAAGAATGCTTTTCAGGAAGGAAACGTTATAATCAACATTTTTTCCCAACATTCAAGCGAGTACGAATAAAAATAAAAAGGAAAAGATATATTAGTATTTCGATTTTTATGAGAAAAGAAGTATCAATAATTCAAGACTGGTAAAACTCCTTTTCATTATGTCGTCGAAATAATAATATTTTCTTACATAGTTCGGCGACATTGAAGAAGTAGTATGGCCACAAATTGATGACATCGAACTTAGGGTGCGTACTGGTGGAAATAATGTTCAGGTTTCGTTGTAAAACTGGCAGGATAATAAGTTTGAGGTAACAACTTTGACAAGGGGATCTCATGGGGAACGACTGAACAGCAGGCTTCTATAGTGTAGGTGAGTTATTTTCTCATTATGAAAAGGGGAAACATACTTTATGAATTACAATAAGGTGTTGCAAGGACACGTTCAATGACTGACAGCCGAACTAATGACCATTCATTCATCATGTTACCATAGATGTTCTTGGCCTTTATGATTGCAGCCAATATATTTCTAGATGAATTTCATATTCACGCAACATGAGTCAGGAGGGTATACATTGTGCTATTATTTTATAGTTTTGGCAATGCCAGTTTTGTAGATATAGAAAACGGATATGGAAGACAACTAAAACTGAATTTGAAGCCAGTGAACATCGTCCGGCAGATGAGCCCTGAATCTGTATACTTAATATATTTACACACAATCTACACTGCTCTGTACACACAGGTCTATAGCACACAAAAATGAGGGGCACATATATGGTTCGATTTGGAAATAGAAAATGACGTGTTTTTGAAGGCAATGGAAAGCAATTGCGTCCCAACGGTCTATAGCGAACTTGAAACAACAACTAACGGGTTAATGGCTCCGAAGTCATTTCCGTAACTACCAGACAAGATTGATGACAGCTGCCGTTGTTTGTCCGTTGATAGCTGGTTCGAATAGCTTTTCACGCTTGCTTTGTTAGATGGCCACTGACTTACATAGTATGCCGAGTGTCAAACCCGGGATCATGTAGGAGTTTGCATGCGTGCTTGGGTTCTGTTTCACCTACATCAATGAAGCAATCCATTTTGTAAACAACGTATTACTGCACATTGTAGCGTATCGGACTGGCCTGCTGAGCGCCAGACAGACAGAGCAGACGACAAGTGCATCCGTGAGGACTAAAAATTTTGAAAAATTGTACGGTAAGGCACTATCATCGATATTGTGCACCATTATCCAGATTTATCGTTTATGTATTACATGGTTTACCCCATAATTTCCCTCCTTTTTAAATGTCCAGTCCTTTATTCGTGTACAAACAAAAACATTGCTGTTGGACCACAATGCTTGTTAATCGAATACAATATAAGTAATAATCAAGGGGTATGACGGCTCAAAATTCACAGGTATTGATAAAGCTATTGTTACAGAGGTCATCTACTTTGATGTCACATTAGCATAATATCTAGACGTATTCTTTGTCGCATATGGCCGATAACTCTATAACCAGATAAGAACTTAAAATGCTCACGTGTTTCACTATATATTAAAGTTGTGTGTAAATTTAAACTTTTGCCACATGTTTGCAACTTCATTGAAAGTGTTATGATCAACATCGTCAATAATATTCACCGTAGATTAATTCTAAGGTCATAACGATACAAATATGTAATAAGCTCAGGGCTCCCCCTAAGCCACCAACATGATTAGCCAAGTCATTAGCCAAATCAAAAATCATTTTGGGCAACTTTTAGTCAGTTTATGATCTCAAGTGTGGCAACAGCTTTTACGGCATTCAGGAGTTCCTAATTTTACAAATCAAGATGTTTTGTATGATATTCATGATACTTTTTACATAAAATAAATATTTTTTTCAGTTTTTATTGCATTAATAATCTATGCTTTGATGATATTTCAGGGATAGAAATAATTTTTCATTTCTAGTGGTAAACTTTTACCACCAGAAATACAATTAGGTTGCAATTCAATTCTAAAAAAATCTGGTAGCAATGTGAAGTGTATATTACAAGAGGTACAGAATATTTCAGCGACATTCAGTCAGTGTTCACAGTATGATAGCTTGTCATAAGCTACAGGCATCTCATGTGGCAAATTTATGCAGTCTTCAATAATCAAAATGTTTGAGCCACACAAATAAAATTTTAGGTGCAGAAGAAAGCATTTAGTAGCATACTGGCAGTGTAGATAGGATTGGCCCCAGTGGTACTAGTATGTCATAGTTGTGATCAAGCAGGCTGAATAGCATCTTGAGTGTAAGTATTTTTGTTGGGCCAAATACTACTGTTGTAAAACAAGACACAATGATATATGTTCATTTAAATTACTCACTGTTTGCTAGTATTCATTGTTTTAATGATTATGATAACATTTGAGCTCAGATATATTTTCATTTGATATTTTGATATGATAAAGAAATGTCTGGTGATGTTGACTTCTACATCACTAAACTGGTGGTATCCGCAAAAATATTAAAATAATTCAGAATTTCTTGTATAAGTTATAGCAGTTTGAAAAAGGGGTCTTCATGCAATGCATCACATGATGAGATGACCTAGCCTTGACCTTTCAAAACACCTCAGTTTTTCTCCTTTTCCTTCGTATTATGACTCCGTTTGTGAAAGTTTCCTTTGAAATTATGGTTTTACTATCAAACTGACTAGTTGCAGGCCATACTTTGATTCAAGCAAAGTAGGTAAAACTTTTGATAGACTCCAGGACGAACGGGGCTCACACAGGCAAAGCAAAGCCTCTGTGTACGGTAATATCGAACAGCAACAATGTTTGCTTCACGTACCAGGGAATTTGTAACTTTGTAGAAAAGAGAGTAAACTGTTTCAATACATTGCAACTTTGTAGGAAGGAGGGTAAACTGTTTCAACATCTTACAACTTTTGATTGTTAGCAGCAGTTTTCTGTTGAGGGGCACTGTCTAGAAAATCAATCGCCACTACATTCGCCAAACTGGAAATTTTGTAGCCATTTTTAATTTTTTGTAGCATTTGGCTAATTGGCGATCGGGTAGCGGGAGCCCTGTAAGCTGCAATAAAAATATGTAATTTTTTGACTGCTATCATTATATCATCACTTTATATAGCAAGTGTAATTGCCTTGTCAAGCGATATATGCAAAACTGTAAAAGCTCATTAGATATGTAAATTATAAATTAGCTGACATAAAAATGCGAAATGACTTTCAATATTGTTTAAAACTGGTATCATCAATGGACATAGCATGTTTTGCCAATTTTGATACAGTAAATCCCGGTATATGCCCCTGATTAGGGAAGTCAATTTAATAAGTAAATTAGGAATTTGCTGAAATGAAATTCTAAAACGGGAAGTTACAGAACCCTTGGGCGCACAAAAGGGGGATTACTGTTGACGCAGCCATTTGCATAGACTGGGCAGGAGTTTTTGAATTCTCATAGCATCACGGTGATCATACACCCTCGAGAAATTTCTCTGGTATGACAAATTTGAATATAATCATACTGGGCACTTTCGTGACATATGCAAAGAGGGGTCAAATGGTCGTAGAGGGAACACGTTTTAAAAAATATGCGTTTTCCGACAAAAAACAGAATTATTTTGCAGTTTATTCTCGACTCAAATTTAGTCGCTATATATTCACAGATATCATATGCAAGATTGAATGACAATGAACTCGTGAAATATGGCAAAATCATGGGATTCTGGGACCAAACATGGCACGTCCGATTAGTAGCGGGACTTATTACATTTGCATAGATTTACGAAAATATGGCTTTTATAGGGTAAGCTCCTATTTGAAGACTTTGAATAATATTTTATCAAAGTATCTGCAATGTTTATAGCAAGTTTCGTCCACTTTGGCCAAGTCACTTAAGATAAATATCCCTAATTAGGAAAATTAATTTAGTATGCAAACTAGTGATTGGTTGAAGTTAAAGTGCTTAATGGATTTCAAGAATTTTTTTATCATAGTGTCTTTAATATATGTAGCAAGTTTCGTCAATTTTGGTCGAGTCAATTTAGATATATATCCCTTATTAGGAAAGTTCGTTAAGTATGCACAATGGGAATTGGTTGAAGTGAAAATGCTCAGTGGCATTTAGGTATGTTATACCATAGTATCTTTGATATACGTGGTAAGTTTCATTAACTTTTAACAAATAAACTCAAATGTATATCGCGAAAAATAAAAGTTCAATAAATATGCAAAATAGGTAATAGCTGAAAGGATAATGCTTAATGACCTTCAATAATGTTAACTCATTGTATCTTCAATGTACATTCGTCAATTTTGATCAAGTCAATTCAGATATATCCTTAATTAGGAAGTTCACTAAATATGCAAATCAGCAACTATCTTTCATGTCACCCCTTTATACCTCTCACTGCTGATAAACCTATATGTGATCAACATTTGTAGCAAATCTCATCTAATTGTGTGCAGTCGTTCTCAATGTATATCCGTTTTTTCTAAAATCATTAATTATGCAAATGAGCAAAACGTAAGCAAGCAAAACCCACCCAAAACTGATAAATTCTTGCCATCAGCAAACTAAATCTATGTACCTGATTTGATTCTGACCTGATGAGCCGTTTGTGGAACTCTGCAAGGGATTTCTTGAGCTTCTGAAGTACAGTTGTTGTTTATATTAACGTACTGTTGTCGGTCTTCAATGTAAGTCTTAAACCAGTTCAGAGTCGACCCTCTAATCCCGTAATTACTTAGCTTTGATAATAAAATTATGTGATTTATCGTGTCAGAAGCCTTTTTAAAATCAATAAAAATACCAAAAGTAACATAACCATCGTCAATTTGCTTAGATATTTCAGCTATGAGGTAATTTTGTGCTATGCTTCTTACGAAAGCCGTACTGATTGTCGATAAGAACGTCAATTTTTTCCAAATATACACTGAGATGTGTATTTAGAACAGATTCTATGATTTTACTAAAAACTGGCAATACAGAAAAAGGCCTATAATTGCCAATTTAATATGCACAGCCCTTTTTAAAAATAGGGGTTACTCTTCCCATTTTTAACTTTCCGGGAATATACCCAGGGATAATGACGTAGTAATAATATGAGCTAGTGGTTCTACTATATAATCAGTTGCTTCTTTTACAAGCTTGGGGTGTGTTTCGTCAGCTTTACAAGGACCTAGTGAATTAATTTCTTTGAGTATATCATATGGCAGAACAGGATGAAAGAAAAAATGACTGAGGTTGTCGATCATGAAGATACTCACTAAAATTGGTAGTACAGGTTATTTGTGATTCAAATGTTCGCCCAATTAACAAAAAAAGAATTAAAAGCTTCTGCAATATCTATAACTTTGGTAACAAATTTACCAGGATTACCATCATCTTTTAATTTTTGTGGAGCTGTATTTTTAGAATTCTTGTTCAGTATTTCATTGATAGTCCTCCACGTGCTGTGATCATTTCCAACAGACATAGAAAGTCTGTCACAAAAGTACTTCTTCTTGGCCTTCCTCAGTAATTTAGTCAACAGATTGCGATATAATTTGTACTGTTGATGAATTGGCGAGTTTTCACAATGTCGTTTTGTTTTAGAAAACATTCTTTGTTTGTTTTTAATTGAAACCAGGAGACCTTTTGTTAACCAAGGTTTCCGTACACGCTTACGTGGCATTGTTATGCATTTAACTGGTACGTGTCTAATCGCCATATCATGAAACAACTTGTAAAAATTATCGTAAGCAGCATTAGCATCATTTGAATTATAAACATCATACCAAGTTACTCTAGTCGGTATATCCACAACTTGATAAAAGTTATTTCCATCAAGAGTAGCGATATAATTCTCGAACACATTACTGCTCCCAGCTGCATCAACGTTGAAGTCACCCAACACTTGAGACACATTTCTTATCACTCAAGCTTAGTTTATCAAGGCAGTCTGTCAGACTGATCAGGAATTCCTCAGTAGATGTATTTGGTTTTCGGTATATAACGCCTATTATGACCTTAGTATTATCAAGTACCGTTTCAACAAAAATGCATTCGCAATGACTTAGTACAACAGAGTCAATTACAGAATATGACAGTGATTCGTGTAGATAAAGACCAATACCTCCACCTTTAGAACCGATTCTACATTTATGAATACAGTCATAAGAAGGGAGGTTATATAATGATGTATCAACACCTTGCTCCAACAATGTTTCACTAAGGGCAATGACAGAAAATTTGCATTTCAAAAGTGAAAGAATTGCTGACAGGTCATCAATGTGACTTCTGATCGATCTGATATTCAATTGTAGAAAGTAATGAGAAGAATCACACAACTGCATCTGATTTCTCATGATTTACCCTATTTTTGCGTCAATGATCATCACCGAGTATGATTGATGGGATCGATGAAAGATATGTGATCCACTTACTTACGCTCGCTCAGTCGCAACAATAAACATCAGATAACCCGGGCCTTGTATTCGCTGAACGTTATCGAATTCAAAATCTATAAGCACCCGAAGACTTTGAAAATGATTATTCCAATGACATTCAATTTTATTCTTAAATTATTAATTTGTAAGTGCCATAAAAGTTTTAGCATCCTTCTTTGCGTTTGGCAGTTGCAACTTCATCAACTTGTGGCTGTGCTACTTCTTGAACTTTGCCAGAAATTGAACACAGATAGATATATAATATCTTCAGGAGTATTGTAATTTGTCTGAACTGGATTGTTTGTATACGTCCCGGTCAAAGTTATTCTTTGTGAGGTGGACTCAATTTAAGTTATCATATTAGCCGACCGCTTTTCTTGGTGTTATTACCTGTAGATGATACTGCCAATGGAAACAGTCAGGCGAACTCCGATCTTCCTGTGTAAAAGACCACCGAAATACATAAAAGATCCAAGCATCGATACATATGCTACAAATATCCATGTCGCCATCTGAAAATGAAAGAAATGGTGGCTTAATCGACAAATATGTATATGTATATTAGTTATTGTTCGAATCTATGGTCATTGGAAATATTAACATTGCCATATCCAGGTTGGTCAAGTCTTTGATTGTTATGTTGGACCAATGGTCACCTTTCCGCGCCATCCATTGAATAAGTTGTAGAGCTGTAAAATTAAAATCGAAAGTTCTGACTATGAAGGTTTTCCAAACGCTTGTATTGTGTCATTGGCAATGAACCTGACAAACTTTGTCAAGGTTCGCTGGGTTTTTTATGGTGGATGGTGACTAGCGGCTACTCTGCTTAATCAAACACGTTGTTTCAGAGTTACATTGTTTTATCACCGTCTGCATAATTTTTTCGACCCGTTTAGCTGCTTTCGTGCACGTCAAAAATCGGAAATTATAATTGCATGGAAAGGACTTATACCGAGTATTTTGAATAGGATCTTGTCCTATAAAGCACTCCATCTCTAAAAAGTTGTTGTTATGTGGTTGAAATAGTACGTGGCTACGAACTTTTGGGCAAAAGAGTGTACCATGTTCTTTCGATCCAGAAGTTATGTCATGCACTGAGAATATCTACAGTAACCCTAAGTTCTGAAAACATGACAATATTAAAACACAAAAGAGGAAAAATATGGTATTTCGATAATCGAACACTCGGTCTCGCATCACGGTTGATTGAAGAAAGACTCTAAGACCCTATGACTCTCATCCATAGCGTAATAAATGGCGTAAAGAATAAATGAATTGGTAAAACATCTGCAGACACAACCCATAACAGTGCAGCAAAAGCTTGATCATGCCTCATTTAGCCACGCGAACCATCAATGGCAATTATAAACAAGACAGTACATCTGACCTCGTATGTAAGATCCGTTGGTTTACTTCGTTTTCTGATATACGAGGTCAAGTACGGCGACATATTTCCTGCATGAATTACAAGGAAAATGTACTTATTAAAAATCAATAGTCATATCAATCCGTGACATTGAACAGTAATGTCCCAATTGAGTAAACATAAGCAGAAACAAACCTACACAAGGGAATGAGATCGCGAAAATTCGGTTCATCATTCCTTGCGACGTAAAGATTCTCTTGTGCATGCTATTTGATTTTGATTATGAATGAAGCATGATACATACCAAACGTATCACCCAGTGTGATATTGACCAATATTCCACCAGCAACCACAGCTATCCCGCGCCATTTGTGACTCGATCCGACTTCGGGCATGGATGATTCTATTATTGGACAGTAAAGATGTATAGTTAGTCTATGGCATTTAGATTGTTCTTAAAGGCCGCTGCGGGGTATAAAAGGCCCCCTAACTTATTAAAGATTCATTAGCAATGTGAGTGACAAGTGGTAAGAGCTCAGCTCGGTGCTCCATGAAAATCGCCCTGAACGCGCTTCAACCAAGCCGAAAGAGGTCTAAACGAGCACGTCTGGTTTTGTAAACCTGTCGGCCTCATAGCTATCCACATAATATTGCACAGTTTTTCAAAATAAAGAAGATTTAGCCGGAAAATCGGCGGCAGCCCATTGTTCAGCGTCCATGGGAAACGGTTGTTGCTTGTTTCAAACAGCTGTCAATCATTGAGGGACGCGCAGAGGTGTAAACGTTCAAACATTTGCAATGAAAACGGATCAATTACACTGCGTAAATAACTCACGTATCCGATGGGATAGCTGTACGGCTAACGGTGTGCACCTACTGCGATACATCTACAAGACCTTTACTTTCGCCATGCCACGTAGCGTAATAACAACAAAAACAAAAGTTTTGTCTTTGTTATGAAAGTATGAGAGGTTATGCGTTTTGCCTCCGAAAACGTCCACATTTAGATACAAATCAATCAAGAAAAATCATTTTGTACGCCGAACTTGCAAGCTCCCAAAAAAGTAAAAAATAGGGTACGGTAGTTCTCTTTCTGGATAATGTGCTGGCCCTGAAAAGGGCCGTTTGGTATGTGTGTGTTTTGGAAACACACTGAAGATATATTCTACAACCAGCGATGACCACTGTAGCGCTGGTTCGGCAGATTTGGGTAAAGGTACCGTACTTGCCGAGAACGCAAGCAGGCATTACCTGTCTTTTGGTGACGACCACCCCATCTGCCAGCATCAGGTCAGCTTTCCTCGACAAGTATCGTTCGTCCTTCCACGCGCCTCTTCTGTCCAGGAGTGTCCAATATTTTCGGTAAATACCCTTTCGGACGGCAGCATTCGTAATACTCGGTCTCTGACCACTGCCAAGCCACTGTTGTCGCGATGCTGTGACACAGGGTTGACAGAGACAGTGCTCACATTCAACTGCATCGTAGTCTCTAGGGACTTGGATGCCGATAGTGACGACACTGTCGTTGGGGAGACTATCATCTGCTACCGTCTCTTCATCGGCACTGCCTCTTTCTTCAAGATCCCATCCATAATGGGTGAACAAACCACGTATCGCATTTTCTTGTTCTGGAGTTACGGCGATACTGAATACGCGAGCCATGTTGTATGTACGAGTTGGGTAACTCTACTAACAACTGACTGTTTATGAATGAAACTTATAGCTTGATGATCCAGACACATTGGCGACATCTCGTCTGGACCGTGCATATAAAAGCTGTCTATTGGTTGGACTATTCGTAAGTTTGAAAAGCCCCCAATCATCAACGAATGGAATTGGTCACATGATTTCTTGTAAGAAACACCCGCCTAAAGTTTGAAACTTTACTATTAGCAAAAATTTGGTTTTGTCTTTCAGAAAGAGGGTAAGAAGGTACTAGAAGATCAGACAAAAGGAGAACATTGTCAATTATTCTCAGTGTCGCTATACGTCAACCATAGGATAATTTGACATCATTCGCAATCCGTGTAGCAAAATTTAAAGAATAATAAATATATTTACATACTAAAGATTACAAATAAAATGAAGCAAACTGCGTTTCCTGTAAAGTAAGATTTTTCACGATGCTATTCACTATGGAATCCTCTCCATGATCGATTTCAAGTTGGCGTATGGTCGCCTTATTTATTGGATGACAACGCCGCTTTCGTATATTGAATGAAGGAGTCACTACGGTCTTTTCAGCAAACAGTACTCATCACAAATATTTTAACCAAGACACGATATTTTCGTCAAAAACGGTGGGAGTGTGGCAGATTAGAAGGAAGATGTGACCAGATATAACCAGTAAATTTGTATAAAAGACAGACTTTGGCGAATTCACATGTGTCGTACGTTTGACACATGCGTTTTACTGTAGTAACTCAATTTAGAAACATGAAAAGTAATATGCCTCTACATCGCGATGGTGAAATTCGTATATTTCTACTATGAGAATTGGGGAAACTTATCCTAGGTCTTCTATACAGCGACCGACACCGCCGAGGTGTTTCCATCGAAGTCGGCTCCGCCCTAAATTATACAAACCCAACTTGTTTCGTCCCTAAGACCAAATTTTGTTGGAGACTACCATGTGTATAAGTGGATTCCCCGACACACTACAGGCAATTTTAGTTATGTGTGTCAGCTGACAAGCTATGATTCTTTCTCTTTCCTCGCAGGATAATTAATAAAAATATCGGAAGATACGTAGACGGGAGTCGGGTTTACGTCCATGACAGCACATATACACACATTTGTCATCGATGCTCGTGACACAAAATTTCTGCTTATAAACGTAAAGAGATGTATCTTACTGTAACATTCTCTTGATCAACAACTGCAAACGTTGTTTCAATGATGACCGATGCGAAGAAATCGTTTCTGAAAACATCAATCACGTAAGCCAGGCGCGCTTTTCATTTTTCCGGGCATTTGCCGAGTATACTCCAAAGTCCCTCCAATTCACATCTATAGGGAGTATGAGTTTGCTAATGGCAGTCCCGCTGCTCGATCATGCTTTGATTGTGGTCGGGGTGACGATTATTAATTAATTAGGTAAAATAGGGACATCTCATTCACAAAACGTAGGCCAAAGTTGATTTAGAACGAAAACATTCATCGGGTGAATAGTCTACACCATCGTCCGACCTCTCTGTCCTGTTAGAAGGGCCTTCTTGTATTTAAAAGTCATGACATAAGTTACATCTGGCAATATACTGTTAGCTGTGTTCTGTTCTATGCGTTATTGGTAGTCGACCTTGCTAGCATATAAGATTGCCCCTTAGTGTGCGTCTACTCCTCGCCTTGATTGAGAACTGAAGTACTCGACAGATGCTGTAAAAATCTCTAAATCACTCTTAAAATTTATCAGTGGTTTATCCATGGCTAATTTTCTATCCAACTAGATAGAGACCCCGGATGAAGAACTCAACAGTGCTTAAATCAGCTATTATACTCTTTGACATGAGACACATCATACTCAAAGTAACAAAGATATGAAGGATATGGAAGATACGTTTACTTGAAATCTGGCCATACACAAGGCAGAATTCTAGAAGACCGACATAATACAAATGTCATGGAAATAAAAAAACGAATTTGTGAGAAGAAACACAAATTTCAATTCAGCCAAGAGAACGTCAATTCAGCATTAGCTAATTTGATCTCATTAACAATTTGTTAAGTTGCCTGTGACACATACAACAACAAATTCAACTAAATGTTTGAAGACGCTGACGATTCTTGTGTCAACATACCTGGGCGATGATTGTACAACTGATCTGATCGATCATGTATGTTCCTAGTGCATGATTTGTTGAAAGTTTGGAAACCCCCGCAGAACGAAAATAACAGGTTAAATTCAGTACTACTTCAATAGACTATGCAAGGACGTCCGGGTATGAAATAAAAGACAAAGCAATAAAGACAGCAACTTTGAATTCCCTTTGTCACCGGATTGACTAACGGAAAATAATTTACAAAAGAGATAAGCGTCGTCAGTCAAACGAATGGACTCATGGTCTTTTGAAAACGTTGCATTCACAATAGGGGAATTCTTTACTGTCTGGCGAGGGAGGCCATTGATGCACTAAACAAAAGGGAAGCTCAAAATTAGATTTCTTGAATCCCTGTTAGTTAGTATAACAAACTCTGTAAATGGTCACAACTTTAAAAAGAAATCTTTAAACCATTACGTTCTTATAGACATACAGCCATGTGACTATAAATGCGAGCAATTGTCCATTTGTGTCCATCTGTTAATCATTTAACCTATTCGATCACTTAAACTATTTACTTGTATTTGTCTAGCCAGCTAGCATTTCGTTTCCTGTACACAAATCTGGAACTTTGATCACTTTTAACCTGATTTATGGTTTGTCTCAGTTTAGAGGGAGGTTATATTTTCTTTGGGTTCAAGTTATTCAGTTGTCGACATAGACAAAAGTCAAGAACAGTTTTTAGCGTAAACCGTGCTCCAAGTCCCATTTAAGCACAAGCTTTACATAAACATTTGAAACATTTAATATTCGCTCTCATCAAAGTATTAAATTCGATATGTAACTTTTGTGATTGCAATAAACAAACAATACTAAATGAAGGAAAGCGGCTAAAAGTGAACGTTTATGAGATCACTACTTTCCAACTGCCCGTATAATTCTCGTAAACCGTTGAAAGAATTAAATTCGATATGTAAATTTTTTAATATCCAACAAACAATTTTCAAATCCAAAATCAGTCTTAAATAGTCTGTACGTTCTGAGTGTTTCCTTTACACGATCTCCAACGCTGGGAAAATGGTGGCCAGGAACAGTTACAGACATGCAGCGGCCTTCGTTTCGGATCAAACATTTTTCCGCAGTTCGTATATGTCATCTTGCAACGTCTTGAACCTTAATTAATTGTTGTAAACTCCTTGAAATACTTCATCTTAACTCTAGGCCTTGCAGACATATTATGGTTCACTTAGGCAACTTCCATTTATTTTGAGGAGTGGGCTGGAGAGGGTCATATTCTGAAAATTTCTTACGTAAGTGGGTCAAAGTTGCATTGAAATTTTAAATTCTTAGAAGTGAACGTGAACTGTCAAAAGTTTGTGGTAGATTTAAATGATTATACAGCTCAGATCTTTATTTTCAAAAATTTCACTTGAAGTTGTCAGCATTCTGCGTGTCGAACTACAATGAGTTAAAGAAGTGCTATAGGATAAAGTTTAGTGGCAAATGGCAGTTGTATTTTCGTCTCTTATACCATTTCCAACTCAAAAGTGGACTTCTTAATAGAATCTGCAATGTGCACCCATTGCTTAACTGCCATCCAAGTAAAAATATAAACGAATCAACTAATGTTTCATATATGGCTTCGTCAGTTTGCTGAGCAACATGATCTCTCACTTCGTAAGGCCTTCAGATTCATATCTGTCAAATTTAGCTGGTACATGGAAAGGAGGAGGTTTGCTTACAACAGCTAAAGCACCATTGCTGATATCCGGGAAACAGCATCGTGACAGGTGGTGGTACACGGGTATCTTACTCCAGTCTAGGAATCGGAATATAAAAATGAAATGGAATAAAGTTTACTTATTATGTTGTCCTTTCTACCAAAAGTCAACGGATAAGTTACAGAGTAACACATAACCAACACACGGCACATCTTTGAGTAATAGTGTATGCTAGATGTCAGAAATTAAGAAGTGGTATGCAACTTGTACCAAATAGTTTAAATCCGTCGTCATATAAATGGATATGGTGGAAATGATCCGGTTCCGAACATGCAATGTCTGTTATACGTGAGGTATCGCAGTGATACTGCATAGTCACATATATTTTGGCATGAATTCAACATTATCAAAGTGATTTTGAACTTACTGTAATTTCTGTGTACTCGTTGCCACAAGTAGGGGTAAATTCCCATTGAATTACTAAACTTCAGTAAATGTTGTATTACAGTGGACGAAATAATGTTTGATTTTGCAGTTGATAAGTCCCTAACAATATCTTTTACTTTGTTATATTGTCCGTTGGAAAACCGCGGAATTAATGGTTTACGATGTGTCCTGCTGCTTTACTGTGACATAAACAAACACAAACAAACGATTTAATCTGTGCCTATCAGAAATAAAAAGCTGCATATTCATTTAGTTTCCATGAGCACAGCTCAGGTATCGGTAAAGAGTTGTAGTATTTCGCTAAAGCGACTTAAACGATTCCAGCATTTGTACTTTTGATTTGGGAGTATTTCGAAGAGTAGTAGAGTTTACACCGGTCAGTTTTCCATTGCCAGTTCTGTTTATGAAATCAAACGCTCGTTTTGAAGCAAGCTTAGCCCGAAATGCAAATACAATCCTGTAACATGCTCATTATTTTCACTGAAAATACATCGGAAAGCTTAATCCGTCCATGTAAAAGCAGTGGCTATGTGAAATCTATTGTTGATGTCCAGGTCCATACGTGTTCCTATGGTGGTACCTCTCGTGTAACTCTTCTGACTGGTCTCCCAATATCGAAGATAAAGGTGAGTATACCACCTGTTGAAGAAAATGAGCAGCAGATATAACATTTACATTTACAAGTTAACCAGATTGTACATTTAAGAGTTTGTTTAACAGATACTTTCAGTGCAGTAGATCCCGGTATATCTTGTTTTCTGGCAAATATTTAACCTTTTACTAGAACTTGAAATGCTGTAGTCAAACATCGTTGGCCACTTTTATTGTTTAAGATGGGCAGCTACCTGTCTATTCATGACTTTAACAACCGAGAGAGAGAGAGAGAGAGAGAGAGAGAGAGAGAGAGAGAGAGAGAGACAGACAGACAGACAGACAGACAGACAGACAGACAGAGACAGGGACAGAGAGACAGGGACAGAGACAGAAAGACAAAGACAGACAGACTGACAGACAGCGATTTTTTATATTCATGATATCTTTTTGAGGATGCAGCTGACTCCTTATACAATTACATAGTTGAGTTGTTTATGGCTGTATCATACACATTCGCCCAGATACGTACCACCTAGTGAACACGCTGCACAAAAGTAGAAGGAACCATCCAACTTGTTTAGAAAGAATATTAATGTACAGTGTTCCTAATATTGTTGAAACCGTGATCGAAGTATACATTAAACCATAGATTTCTCCTGCGTACTCTTCACCGAAGGACCTGCAGTGCATTGATCAAATACATCATCTTTTTACAGAAAGGACAGGTAACGATACACATCAATGAGGTGCCATTTGTAACATGGACTTACAAATGTCAATTGTAACTCCATATTACAATTGCAATCTGTGGGTAGGTTCATCGACAGACGTTAAAAGACTTTCATCGTGGCAACCGTAAATAAGAGGTATGTAAGCGAAGACTTCGTGAATTACGAGTAATGTCAAGTGAATAGAGATCAGTGGTAATTAGGACACATGCAGGCAAAGTGCCTCAACTATCCCTAATCTATTATGCAGATGCAATATTGTTTGTCATACGAACTTTGACTCATAAACATTTTTCATCGTTGTGTACATGCATTCTAAACCTGTTTAATTCTAAAAGTTATTATAATACTGACATATCACGTACCTTGTAGTGACCATCGGAAATAGAGAAAAGAATCCGGAGAAACAAAAGAATATGGCAAAGATCCAGATGGTAAACATCACTTTTCCAGTCTCTTGAGTGAGTATGAATGTTAACATGAATACCACATTACATGTACTTAATCCCAGCATTGCACACTGTGAGTAGAGATATTTGTTAATTTCATAAATCTTACGATATATAGGATTTTACATCCATACATTTTCGAAAGGATTCTCTCT
Organism: Ptychodera flava; assembly: GCF_041260155.1. Taxonomy (NCBI): domain Eukaryota; kingdom Metazoa; phylum Hemichordata; class Enteropneusta; family Ptychoderidae; genus Ptychodera; species Ptychodera flava. Next base: position 38,215,539 of record NC_091932.1, read on the forward strand.
TGTTCCCATCCAACACTCTCATTGACACGACAACACGAAGTAAAACCCTCAAATAACACAACTGGAACTAATTCGGGGTAATTAGATAGTGTAATGTCGGTTTAATCTAATAATGTAAGTTTATCTGCTTTTCTTTTTAAGCGATCGACTTGTTTCGAAGAGTAAACTGCAATATTGCAACATTCAGCTATAGGGCACCTGACACTTTTGAGAAATTTGAAAATTGTAAAGATCCAATCCTCCCAAATTAGTTCCAATCGTGTTACATGCATACATGTATAGGTTGATATACCTTGATAACTGGCCCAAAGAAAACGTTTCCTTGTCGAGTGTTATAATTTTCAACATTTTGTCTCATAAGTACTGTTGCAGGAAGGAGACAAGATCTTTCAACCTAAAATCCTCATACCTACATTGATCCACTCCTTGCCTCTTTCCTTTCAACTTTCCAACATTTTCTCCAATGGTTTCTCACCTAACCATCTACCAACCTGTTTCAGATATATGAAAGTGTTACTCATATGCAAAGGAAATTATAAAGTTTGCTAAGATTTCAGTCTTAATTTACAGTCGAAGGATAAGAAACTTACTTTGTAAAGCGGATATATCAATTGCTTGGTTACTGTGCTGAGAAGTGATGTAAACCACATTATCCAGAATACTCTCTCACGAAGCGCCAAACTCGGTTTCAATTAACCTCGCTGAAGTCTTTCGTTTTCCTTTTCTCCTCCGACAGTATATATTGCCCTTCGTGTTGAAGTTCCGGGTGTATTGAAAAACTCTTATGGAGAAATATGAATGACGAATGTTCAGGAGAAAAAATAATTTCAAATTTATCGATAGTGATACTGTTAGGACGTTCAAGTGCCATATTCAAAGATTATATTTTGATCATATACAGTACTCTCTACTGTCTACATGTTGATGCAAAAAGTTGATGACAGACATGTAACAGGTTGGTTTAAAATACTGTATTTTAATCGAACGACCTTGTTTAAGTTGTTTAATGATCACGTCATAATGAATGAACGCTGTAGCCGTCCAGCAATGACAGCTTCTGTCAAATGACATCAGCTTTGTGGGCAAATTATAATCGACGAAATCGCGAAACGGCCGAATGAAGAAATAAAGAAACTGAAAGACAGAGACATTTATGCATTAATAAAAAATAAAGAAATTGCAATAGATAGAAAAAATTCTTACAAACAGCAAAACAAACGACTCGACTCGCTCCCATGTGGCTAAGGGGCTTGACAAAAAATTACAGGCACTGAGGGCTGGCGTTTTTCAAAAAGAACGTTTAGCGTAAAATAGTTACCCTTATTTTAATTATTGAAACTTTGTTTAAAATGCACTACACACATGTTTCAGCACAGTTTACAAAACAGAATGAAAAGTAAATTTATAAAAAGTACAACCACACATGAAGGTAAAAAAACACACTGAATAAAAACATAAAATTAATCAAAGGAAGCCTTTTAAAAATTTACGAATAAAACGAGGTAAATTGGCAAGTTTTCAAATTGCACTTAAAACTATCGACAGTTCTATCTGTTGACAGTTTTAAAAAGTGTTGGCAAGAAAAAATGACTCTCCCCAAATTTCATGCGCAACAAACAGTGACCCCCCCCTGCATGTCAGAGTCAATATCAATCATATTTAGACCCTTTCTCTTGCAGCTATCTCAGATAAATGTTTAAAATTGACATCATTTGCATAAAAATTGATCAGTCAAAATTCTATACACTGACTTTGTAGACCGCATGGCCGGGTTACTTATTGCAAATATGAAGGTCTTAAGCCGTGTCAATTTTGAGAAGAAGGTTTTTAAAGAATTGTTTTTCAGAATTTCGTTGGACTTTTGACCTGCAGCTAAGCTATGGCTATATCTTGTCCCGCATAAGAGTACAAGAGGGCTAGTGTCTAATGAATAATGACCGATATGTGACCAAAATGCACACCTAACTCTTCGCGTTTGCTTCTGACATTTGACCCTCATATCATACTGCACCTCATTAATTAACGAGACGATTCTACAAACAATATCTGGCAAGGCTAATATTTTCATATTTTGAACCTTCGAGAGACAGCAATGTATGAATATTAATTTCATCAAGTTTCAGAAAAGCCAGAATTCCACAGGTATTATACACAAATACCAGAGTTTGCACAATGCTTTGTCGGTAGACATGCAGGTATGAAACTAATCAGTGTCTCGTTTAAACAGAAATTGGCTATAAAATCACTACCTGGCAAGGTGCTGTATGTTCAAGATGCCGTTCAATAATATTGAAGTTCTACTAATATTGTAAGTAACGTTGGTTATGCGCATCGTATCTATCATATTTTGCTTTAATTTCTCATTTTTTCGTGTTGTTTTTTTAATTTCTTCCTTTCGCTATTTCATCGTTTCGTCGATTATAATTAGCCGCTTTCTGTCTTCAAACCGATGACATTGAAGGATAGTCTCAACAGGCATGCCGTTATATTTCACACAATGTACGCAGATGCAATATTTCTACACTAAATGGATTTGATAAATCGACCAAAATTCAACAATTTATTCTTACCTCATCAACTTTAGGGTCGACCATTTGAATAACTCCTATGAGCTGGAGAACGATATAGCAAGCTCCCATTATTAGAAAACATGTTGGCATTCTGTCTAATATTTCTTCTTGATCAAAATATCTGCCAAGCAATTAAGAACGGTACATTATTGTAACATGATATATTTCAAAAAATAAGTGTTCTCTATCGAATTTTGGAATCATTTTCAGAACGCGACAAAAGCTCCGTTTTGTATAAGGAAAGGTATATGGTATATCTGCACTTTATGCGTGACTTACTTGAGGGAACTTGTTCTTTTTGGCAGCAGATTATTTGGATTAATAAAGGTTGTCTGTATTTGATTGAATATAAGAATGCCAACGCTGGCTCCTCCGATTAGTGAACCGCTAACAAAAGCCTTGTTATTCGGGAACCACTGAAAGAACAAAATGCGCCATTGTAAAAAGTATTCATATTTTCCTGGGGAAAAAACACGTAATTATTTAACATTACGGTTGTCCGATAACAGCGTCATAAATCGTCCTCTTGTCAACATTGCAAGTATTCGTAAATGGCTTGCATCATTAATTGCTTTACTGAAACTTCGAGGTGACCATCCTTCTCTAAACTCAAGGTCTCGAACTCAGCTTCATTTTTAAGCTGCTAGAAAATGAGCATTACTGTTGCTTACTCAGTGATTGCGGTACCGTTACACTGGCCAAAGCTTTCAAATGTGTTGCAATCTTCGCGTCATCGTTCCTACACTGTGCAGTCATTCAAAGGCGCCCTCATTATATCTTACCTTCATTCAACAGGCGAGTATTGCACCATGGACCAATGCGCAACCAAGTCCAGTCAGTATTCCGTATGTGACAATTACCAGGTTTGATGCTGAAATATGTGAGGATGATGCCAGCACTGTTATTGTAGAAATTTACACAATGTTTTAATTTGAATATAAAGACATGAGCTACGGTCATAGACGATGGAAGTAATTGTCTGGCCAAATGCAACAACCAGGCCACTTTGTCCAGCCCAATGCAACAACCAGGCCACTTTGTCCAGCCAAATGCAACAGCCAGGCTAATTTGTTCAGCCAAATGCAACAACCAGAGGATAACGGTTCTAATGAAAAAAAAAGGGGCCCGCCGTCTTCTCCAGACTCAGTACATCCGAAAGATCACGTGACGGCGGTACAAAGAGACACGCGTGTTCATACAAACACCCATAGAAATACACATATTTCTATTTGCCTTTGTGCGATTGTTTTGTTAGTAAAAAGGTTCATTCCAATTCTGGGATGCATGAAACGTGATTCAGTTTTCCGAAGAAAACTTACAAGGAAGGAAACGTTATAATCATCATTTGTTCCGAACTTTCAAGTGAGTACGAACAGAAAAAGGAAAAGATATGAGTTTTTCAACATTTGTGAGAAAAGACTTAAGTATCAATAATACTCAGACCGGTAAAAGGCGTTTTCATTAATATATCACCGAAATAAAATAGCAAAGTTCGGCAACATTGAAGAAGTGGTATGGCCACAAATTGATGACATCGAACATAAGTGCGTATACGTTGAAATAATGTCTCTGGTTTGGTCTAAAACGGGACGATAAATAATTTTGAGGTAACCTTGAAAATGGATTCTCATAGGGAACGATTGAACAGCAGGCTTCTCAAGTGTAGGTGAATTCTTTTCTCATCAATGACTGGCAGCCGAACTGTTGAACAAAATTAACTGACAGACAAATGTGTGTCGATTTTACTGATATAATCGATTAAGGACCACTTAAAGATATACGGTCACCTGTTTTTTAATAGCCAATCACAGATTTTACGCGGGTGGCCGCTTTTTAAAAAGGGCGCCTCCGCACGACCAGCCGTGGCATACTTAGCAGCGTCGTCTGCATGTCCTTTGACGTATCAAATATGGAGGACCGACAGCTACAGGTGTTACAGGTAGTACGCTAAGCCCCGCCCCTTTACCATATATGGAATATGCAAATTTACGGTGACCGTGCACCTTTAAGAAGGAATTTGAACCTTTAATATTGTTTATTTCATCGATAATTTTGTACCTTGCTTACATCTTATCTTCACTCTTTGTGTGGTGATAATATTTACTGTACCATTGACTTAGGTAGCCCTACTGTACCAATGACTTAGGTAGCTCTACCATTATTATGAATTTGATATTCACGCAATAATGTACCCGCTCCCGGCCCTTAATGGACTCAAGCAAACTAACCACAACATAATACAAAGAGCGAAGCCGAGCACATTATGTTATGGACAGTTTGCTTGAGTCAATTAGGGACTGGTCAGTTTCTTCGGCCTGGGGGGGGGGGGGTTGGATTATTTTTTGCCGACGTCAAAAAGTGGCTGACCCCCCCTATTCCAAATTTTGAAAACAGGGTGACCCCCCTATTCCAAATTTCGAAAACAGGGTGAACCCCCCCCCCCCGGCGCGCGACATAGGTGAAACAAAAGGCGGACATAAATTATATATATATATATATATAATATATATATATATATATATATATATATATATATATATATATATATTATATTTTACATTTTACATATATTTATATTTTAAATAGTCATTCTATGTTTTAATGAAATTGTTGACATGTCAGTTGTAAGATAGGAATTTCAAAGTGTCAATCTTAAAGTTTGAATACAGTACATTTTGAATGAGCTGTGAATGTATTTCACACTTTCTATGCTTAACCAGATGTCCTGAACTGTTGTACAGAAATGGATGTCAATCATTAATATCAAAGAGGAAAAAGCAGTGAATCAAAAAATTTGATGGGTGTTAAGACTTGCCAACCATCCAATAAATCTCCTGAGGAGCCATAGAGAGTTTTTTAGCCAAATCTGATGTGTACAGTGTCTGAGAGGACCTTTTCTTGTAACATTGAAACCATAAAAGCACAGCTAATAATGACAAAAACTGCCTTTTTTAACTGTTATTTGTTCATAAAAAAGCATCTTTCTACAGAAAACCTGTGACACAAAGGAAAATAGTTGCATGAATGAGAAGGAAAGATATCTTGTCATTTTTCTATCTCTACAATAAGTCACTGTATCAAATATATATTGTGAAATATTTGTGCATGTTGCTTTCTCATACAGAAACTCATAGAGAGAATAGAAAAGTATCAGGAATTTGCATGGTGACCCCCCCTATCACCAAAGTCAAAAACAGGGTGACCCCTATGAATCCACCGCCCCCCCCCCTAATCTGAAGAAACTGACCAGTCCATTATGGGTCTTGAGGGGGTACATTGTTGCTATTATTTTACAGTTTTGGCAAAGCCAGTGTATTTATAAATTTATAAAAGAAAACTGAGTTCAGAGCCATAGTGAACATCGTCCGGCATGATATGTCATGGAATCATTAAATAAATACATTTACATACGCTCTACACTGTACTGTACAGGCACGTCTATAACACACAAAATGAGCGTTACATATTTAGTTCAAATTTGGAAATAGAAAATGAAATGTTTTTGAGGAAATGAAAGGTAATTGCGTCCCTACCGTCTATAGCGAACTTGAAACAACAACTTTCGATATAATGTTATTCAAAAAGCTTAATGTCAGGCATAATAAACCCGAACATTCATGCATCGACATCAGCAACGTCTGTTGCGGCGAGCTGGAGGGTATCAGCTGATCGATACGATCAGGATGCGTCCCTTGTAGTACCACATTCAATTATAAACAATATCAACAGAGTTCCATCATGTCATTCTAATGTTTAAATTTCATTAATAATTTCGTCCCAAGTTTAATTTTCGATGGCTTCTTGAAAAGAGCTATTGCGTTTCGGTGAGCGGCAAAACTCGACGTAAACGAGTGGCATATTGGTAAAGTTGACAAATATACTGAAGAGGCTTTGTCGGGGATTAGTCGAAACCGATCATAAAAGTTTTCTCTGATTTACGACTGATGCATCAGGAATACGTAGACCAGATGTTAGATCAACTGAGCGCCCACGGTCGTCATGACGATTGTTGGTCGTAGCTGACCTTGGACCGAGGCTTTGGATGGCTCCGGAGTTATTTCCGTAGACGCTGTAACCTCCACAAATGTAATAATCTCCACAAATGTAATATCAACCACAATTGTAATAAAATCAACCACAAATGTAATAAAATAGTCAACCATTAATGTAACAACCCGCAACCACAAATGTAATATAAATGTAAACATAGGGCCAAAGTCCCTGAAGCTACTATAGACATGGATACAAAATTAAGTATTTCCTTACTGTATGAAATTATCTCACTAAGGTCATCCTACGGACAAGTAAACTAAATATTAAAGCTGTCTGACCAGCGGTTTTGAAAGAACAAGCAACTCAACATTGACAGAGCTCTGTTGAGTTATGTAGAGAATAACCTTTTGTGACACATGTATTGATGAAGAAGGTGGATATCTTTGATTAACATTGTGAGTTCTGTTTAATAAGTTGAGACTGTACATACTCAGAGAAAGCACACTGAAGAGACAAAGGTTTGAAACTTAAGAAGTTCAAGGTCATCAAAAGCATTATATGGAATCGTGTTACACTTTCATTGCACTGTTTACACAGATTGCATAATTGCTATAAATAGCACATGAGGAATCTTTATACAGCCCAGCTTTACCATAAAAACCCTATCACTTTGACCACTCTTTTAATTGACCACTCTATTTTTTTCCTCAAAAAGTAATTTATTTTATCCTTACCAAGTCAACCATAAATGGAAATTAGAACTTTCTCTATCTCTATCTCTATTGACTATTTTGAGCAATTTCTTTTAGATAACATACAGGGCACAATAAATGACGGTTCAGATATGTCAAAGTTGGGATTCAGGAAAGTTGCCTTTACTGTTTTAATCCTCCAAGATGGTAAGCATTTCACTATGAACTGTCAAAAAAAGTTGAACTTTCTGATAATTCTACACTAAAATTATTTTGGCTTTGATGATTTCCTAATTAATTCAATTATTTAAAATCATATTAATTATTTTTTTCTGGGTGAATTGATAGGGTTTATACAGTACAAGAATTACATACAATGTAAGTCAAATTTTGACCAAAAATGACAAAAAATTCCTTAAAAATACAGATTTGCATATTTCATCACAATTTGAACAAGTCTAAGTTGGGTTACCCCTAGGGACCTGTATACCAAATAACAAAGCTGTCTGACCAGCGGTTATGAAGTAGAAGATTTTTTACCAAAAACACCTTTTTTGGCATTAATTTGCCTATTTTCAACAATATCAAAAAATTAAAAAAAACAGTTTCTCAAAATCGTATTTTTCATCTACACAACAAATATCAAATCAGTAAGTACTGCGGTTCTCAAGATATTTGAGTGGACGGACGCCTCACAAACGGACATACATACATACATACATACATACATACATACATACATACATACATACATACAGACTGACGACGGACGCCGGACGGATACCCATCCCAATAGCTTCTATAGACTATAGTCTATAGTAGGAAATAAAACTCAACCATAAATGTAATAAAGTTGAACTTGCATATGTGATCACTCGTTTATCAATGCCCTGAGTAAATAATAAAACATGGTGACGAGAACATATATTCAATCTAGTAAAAAACAATACGAACAATACCTTGAACACAGTAGAACAAATTTAGACATCCTGGCATCCCTAGTGAAGGAACAAACTTCAAGTGGGACAACATAGGAATACAGACAATCTGTCGATTATTCCACACAATTTATCCACTGAAGACGAATTTGAGGCAATTGATTAAGAAAGTACGGCAATTTTCGAAAAACGGCGTTAAAGGATCGTGGTGTTATACAGTCTTCCCCACTCTCATGCTGGAGTAGAGACTGCACTTACATTCATATTACAGCTGTGTCTCGCCGTGGCCAATCAGTGCTATACACAAAACGTAAAAACTATCTACTGTTGATTGACCAATCAGAGTGCTCAATTCAGGGTGTTTTATTTACTCGTAAAGCCTTGGTCACCAAATTCCAGAAACGAATGACAGTGCCGTAGTAAAGTACTGTCCAATTAAAAGTGAACATGTTATATTCTGTAGACATCTGGTACGTTTTAATATTCAAATTTGGTAACACAGCGGAAACCAGCTGCAACACAAAATCTGCTGTGCCCTAGGCATTTATATAATGTGCCCTAGGGCATTTACAGGATGTTCCATTACATTGGAAGGCTATTTCACAAATAAAAGTTTTAATTCATATCCTAAACATGTTGCATTGACAAAGGGGACGGTTGACGTAAACACATTGAAAACGAAAATATATCAGTTAGGGGTGATAGTTTTTAAGTCGGATAAAACCCTCGTACTCGGGCTCTTCTGGTATATAAAGTCCAACCCTACGATAAAATGTCTCGGCCTGCGGCCTCGACATTTTATCGTTGGGTTGGACTTTATATACCAGAAGAGCCCTCGTACTCGGGCTTTATCCTATACAGTGAAACGTAAAATACACTTTCAAATATACGTACAAACACACTAAAACGCAAACAATCAAGATATGAATAATGTGTGGAGTTGCTTTCCTTATTACATAGATCAATATTTAAGGGCTAATTCCTCAATTGCAACGACAAAATAGATTTATTACATTTATGGTTGATAAGTATTACATTTATGGGTGTTTTTTTTATTACATTTATGGTTACCATTTATTACATTTGTGGTTGGTGTTTTTATTACATTTATGGTTGATTTTTGTTACATTTATGGGCGATATTACATTTATGGGTGCATTTTATTACAATTGTGGTTGATATTACATTTGTGGAGATTATTACATTTGTGGAGGTTACAGACGCTACCGGACAAGTTTGATGACAGCTGTCGTTGTTGGTCCGTTGATAGCTGGTTCGAATAGCTTTTCACGCTTGCTTCGTCACATGGCCACTGACGTACATAATATGTCGTGTGTAAAACGCAGCATCATGTAGGAGTTTGCAAGCGTACGTATACTTTTTCACCTACATCAATCAAGCAATCCATGTTGTAAACAACGTAGTACTGCACATTGCAGTACTACGTGGCGTAGCGTCGTTCACCTATTTCCTACCCTTTTCCTGACCGTGTTCATGTTCCTCCGTCCATATTCAGATGAGGGAAACTTTCATTCGTAATTCGTGATTTCATAATACATATTACCAATTTCGGGTTACTTGTAATACACACACACACACACACACACACACACACACACACACACAAACAACACACACACATATATATATATATATTATTTTATATATATATTTGAACAAGTTTCGTCAATTTTGATCAAGTCAATTAAGATATATATCACTAATTCGGAAAGTTCATTAAATATGCAAATATTAATTCTCTTTCATGTCACCCCCTAATACCTTTTACTGCTGATACATCTAGGTGTGGTCAACATTTGTAGCAAATCTCATCAAATTATGTGCAGTCGTTCTCAATGTATATCCGTTTTTTCTAAAATCATTTATTATGCAAATGAGCAAAAAGTAAGCAAGCGACGCCCACCAAAATCTGATCAGTTCTTGCCATAAGCAAAGTAAATCTATGTACCAGATTTGATTTTGATTTGATTAGCCGTTCTTGAGATATCGGGCACACAGACAGACGGACAGACAGACGGATAGAAAGACGGATAGACAGACAGACAGACAGACAGTTGCAACTTCATCAACTTGTGGCTGTGCAACTTCTTAAACTATGACAAAAGTGAACACGCACCCCCCACACACAGACACACAGACAGACAGACAGACACAGACACAGACATATATATATATATATATATATATATATATATATATATATATATATATATATATATATATATATATATATATATATATATTGTATCTTCAGAGGCATTGCAATTTTCCGAACTGGATTGTGTGTTTACATTCCGGTCAAAGTTATTCTATGTTAGGTGGACTCAATTGAAGTTGGTATGTTAGCCTACCATTTTTCTTGGTGTTATTACCTGTAAATGATACTGCTAACAGACACAGTCAAGCGAGCTCCGATCTTCCTGTGAAATAGACCACCGAAATACATACACGATCCAAGCATCGATACATATGCTACAACTATCCATGTCGCCATCTGAAAATGCAAGAAATGGCGGCTTAATCTACAAATATATGAACATAACTTTTCGTTCAAATCGATGGTCATTGAAAAGATTCACATTGCCATATCAAGGTTGGTAAAGTCTTTAATTGTTATGTCGGACCAATGGTCACCTTTCCGCACCATTGATGAATAAAATGTAGGGCTGTAAAATTAAAATCGAAAGTCCTGACTATGAAGGTTTTCCAAAACGCTTGTAGTGTGTGTCATTGTCAACGAAAGAATTGCCTGACAAATGTGGTCGAGGTTCCCTGTTCAGATGCAGCCAACGGAGCTATTCATCGAAAAAGCTATTCCGGAAGCATTTTTTGAGGGCAGGGGAATTTTAATTTTACTAGGGCAGGGGACATATTTTTAGGTGGCAGGGGAGCAAATTTTAGTTTTTTTGTCGGGCAGGGTAGATATTGGTTTACTGTCCTGGGAACAGGGCTTGGCGAAAAACGGGGAGAGGGGAAGCTACTTTAAAACGGGCAGGGAAATTTCAGCCATGGTGTTTCCGGGGATGGGGACACAGTGCAAGTACTTATACCTTTTAAAGGTTACCCAGACTACTTAGCCTATCGATTGACCCCAAATCTCACTCTATGTACTGCGAGATGGAAACCAAATAGAAGGCCACTGCAGTATGTGTCTGCATGGGAACGTTAATTTTCTGGAATATTTTTTCTCAGGGCAGGGGAAAATCGACAGGTTTTTTCATCACAGGGTAGGGTAGCTTCATGTCTGCAGGGGAAATGGAATGACAAAATTTCGAGGGGAATTTTTTCCAGGGCAGGGGAAACCGGCAAGTTTTTTTTCGCCACAGGGCAGGGGAGCTTCAAACATTCACAGTGGGGAGGGGAAACAGGCAAAAATATGTGGGGAGCGGGTAAAAATGAAGTTTGAGTGCGGCAGGGTAAGTCGAAAAATTTTCAGTGGGAGGGCAAATTATGAACAGCTAATTAATTACCCTCTTGACTTAAAATTAGTCAGTTCACATTACTTGTCATGTACAATATATCTTATCATAGTAAGGACCTCTTTAAAAGTGCATTGTTCATTGGCTGCACCTGAAGTAATGGCGGGGTGACTAGCGGCTACTCCCCTTGATCAAACACGTTGTTTCAGCGTTACATAGCGTTATCACCGTCTGCATAATTTTTCCAACCGTTTTGTTGCTTTCGCGCACGTCAAAAATTGGAAATTGTAATTGCATGAAAAGGATTGGTACCGAGTATTGTGAATAGGATCTAGTCCCACAAAGCACTCAATCTCTAGAACGCTGCTGTATTATGTATCTGAAATAGTACGTGGCTAAGAACTTGAAACAGAAGTTATGTTATGCAGTAAGAATATCTACAGTGACCTAAAATTCTGAAAACATGACAATATCAAAGCTATTTCGAAGGTCTCCGCCATTCCTTAAATGTTGATAATGCGTAAGGGGTGGACCATTTGATATCCTGGGGGGGGGGGGCTTGGAAGATTTGGGGGAAAAAAAAGATGCCAGGTGGAGTTGCTCGAAAAAAAAATCTGGCTTTAAGTGGCTGATGGAAAAACAATTATGGACCATTGCGACTCGGAAAAAAAAATCTTGGCAATTGTTCGATGCACACTGCAGCATCAATAAAAATCCAGCAGTAGCTCTGGAGTTTCATAAAGCATAAACCATTTCAAGTTTGAGGAACAATAACTGAATATGAACAATTGTACAGTATACATGACCTTCTGATTAGAGGAAGTATGCTGAAATTGAAATTGCTCACCAGTGTTTTCCAGAAATGTGTAAATCTGAATGTATGGATTTTGTCAAAATACCACAAGAAGAGAGACAGCCTGCAAACATTTACTATTATCGTTTGCGTATAGAAAACTCATAACAATGAAAAAATGCGTAGAGACTCAATCCAATGCGTAATATTATTACGCATTGGATCGACTCTCTACACATTTTTTCATTCTTATGAGTTTTCTATATACGCATGTTTTATTCGTAAATGCGAACACTGTTATAGTGAATTATCTTACCAATGTTTTTCTTAACAAAAGCGAATGTGTTTTGATTAGAATTGAATGAGTTTGATGGTTTTGGGGAAACTACTATGTGGTAATGAAGAATGGGAAATGGGCAATGAAATGAGCAGACAGCAGGTGATTTAAGATTAAATGTTACATCTTCACTGCAAATAAAACCATAAGTGTGTCATAAATAATACAACAAAACAAAATCATGTTTGTTTGTTTTGTTGTATGTGAGCCACGTCTAAGACACACAACAAAAGTACTGTTTCAGTCTGTAAATGTCACCTCAGATGCCACCAGAGAAAACCATTTCCACTCCAAAATTTCATTTTTCGCCTTGCGAGAGGGGGGACACCCCCCTCTCGCGCTCTCCCCCCCTCGTTCGCTACGCTCACTCGCCACTCAGTCGCTTCGCTCCCTCGCAGTCCACCCGTCTACTTTCTTAAATTACCCGGCTACTTTCAATGTAAGGACAACACTGACAAGTAAATGCCATAAATGTACATGATTTTACAAATATGTTTTTGTAAAGTGAATCAAAAAATGTACATGTATTTACATATCTTTGTTTAGTTTCTTGAATATATTCTGTGTGCGATAGAACAGCACATGTTACTGGGTGTGAAAAACCAAGCAAACAAACATTGCACCGAAATTTGGTAAAAAAAAATATATATATCTCGAAGAAGGAAAGTGAAAAAAAAAGTTGCCAGCATATGCCCTGTAGAAAAAAAATAATTCATGGTGAAGCACGTGGGGAAAAAAATAATGGCTCTCCACCAATCTTCCAAGCCCCCCCCCCCCCGGATATCAAATGGTCCACCCCTAATTGTGTGGTTGCAATTCGCAACTTCGCAAGAACGTGATCTGGAATGGCGCGACCCACATAAAATAGAGGAATTTTCTACGTGGTATGCAGGAGATTTATAAAATCATAGTAGGATATTGATAATAATAATATGACAGTAAAAAAAAGTTAATTGAAAACTCGGTCTCGCGTCACAGAGAACCCAAGATGAAAGCCCTGGCGTAACATATGGCGTAAATAATAAATGGATTTCTACAAAACATTGGCAGGCACATATCCATAACAGTGCAGCTTAAAGCTTGATCATGCCCCCACTAAGCCAGACGAACCAACAATTGTAATCATAAACAAGACAATATATCTCACCTCGTATGTAAGATCTGTTGGTTTACTTCGTTTTCTGATGTACGAGGTCAAGTACGGCGAAATATTTCCTGCATGAATTACAAGGAAAATGTAACTTATCAAAAATCAACAGTCATATCAATCCATGATATTGAACAGCAGTGTCCAAATGAAGTGACTGTAAGCAGAAACAGACGTACACAAGGGAATGAGATCTTGAAATTTCAGTTCATGGTTCCCTGTCACGTCAAGATTCTCTTGAATACGCTATTTGATTTTGATTAACGGTGAAATATGATACATATACCAAACGTATTACCCTGTGTGATATTGACTAATATTCCACCAGAAACCACAGCTATCCCGCGCCATTTGTGACTCGATCCGACTTGGGACATGGTTGATTCTGTTATTGGACAGGAAAGATGTATAGTTAATCTATGGCATTTAGATTGGCTTAACATATAGTCTACACTATAGCCTGATCTTTCTTTCCTGTTTGAAGCGCCTCTCTGTATTTACGTTACCTCTAGCAATATATTGTTAGCGGTGCTCTGTTCTGTGTCTTATTGATAGTCGACCTCAGCAGCATATAAGCTTGCCCCGTAGTGTGTGTCTTCCTTGATTGACAACTGAAGTACTCGATAAATGCGATGAAAATCTCTAAATCACTCTGAAACTTTAGCACTGGTTCACTCCAATTAGGTAGAAACCTCGAATGAAGGACTCCACAGTGCTTAAATCAGCCATTATACTCTTTGACAAAAGACACATCATACTCAAAAGTAAACAATGATATGAAGAATATGGATGATACAAGTACCTGGAATTTGACCATACAGAATGCAGAATTCTAGCAGACAGATATAATGCAAACTTCATGGAAATAAACATCGTCAACGTATAAAAGAAACATTCAATTCGGCCAAGACAATGTCAATTCATAAGAAGCTAAATTGTTCTCGTTGACCATTGGGCAAGTTGTCTGAGATGTACACAAACAACAAATTCAACTAAATGTTAGAAGACGCTGGCAATTCTTGTGTAAACATACCTGAGGGATGATTCTACAGCTGATCTTATCGACGCCGTATGTCCTTGGTACGTGATTTATTGTGAGTTTGAAAACCTCAATAGGACAAAAATAATAGATTCAATAAAGTACTACTTCAATTGCTTATGTAATGACGTACGGATATAGGATATAGAAAGACAAAGCAATAAAAACAGCTACTTTGAATTCCCTTTATCAGCGGACTTATTAATGGAAAATAATTCAGAAAAGAAAAAAATAAGCATAGTCAGTCGTATGAATGGACTCGTTGTCTTTTGAAAAGCTGTCATACATGATAATGATGCTGTTTACTGTCCGGCAAGGGAGACCATATACGTTCGTATAAGAGGTGCAGCCAACGGAGCTATTCATCGAAAAAGCTATTCCAGGAGCAATTTTGAGGGCAGGGGAATTTTAATTTTGCTAGGGCAGGGGACATGTTTTTAGGTGGCAGGGGAGCAAACTTTAGTTTTTTTTGTAGGGCAGGGGGATATCGGTTGATTCTCCTGGGGACAGGGCTTGGCGAAAAACTTTTTGAGGGGAATTGTTTCTAGGGCAGGGGAAATTGGCAAGTTTTTTCGCCACAGGGCGGGGGAGCTTCAAAAATTGACAGTGGGGAGGGGAAACAGGCAAAAGTAAGTGGGGAGTGGGTAAAAATGAAGTTTGAGTGTGGGAGGGTAAGTCGAAAAAATTTCTGTGGGAGGGCACATTATGAAAAGCTAATTAATTACCCTCTTGACTTAAAATTATTCAGTTCACATTATTTGTCATGCACAATATATCTTATCATAGTAAGGACCTTTTTAAAGTGCATTGTTCGTTGGCTGCACCTGGTATAAACCTACTGGCGTATGATAATATATGCCAGTAATTATGCATTTGTGTCCGTTTGTTGATCATTTGCTCTATTCGATCAATTGAACTATTTACTCGTATTTGTCTAGCTAGCTAGCTTTTTGTTTGCCCCTATACAATTCTGGCACTTGAGTTATGGTAGGTCTCAGTTAAAAGGGAAGTTCACCAAGGATGATTTTTTTAATTATCACTCGATTCCATTGTTAAACGGCAGGGAAAGCTTGTGGTGTATTCGGTGGTTAGTAGTAAACAGCAACACAAAATCTGATAGTGGACAATTTATTATAAGTGATTCATCGTTTATGCAAGGATACCTAGTATAAACAATAGTTATGTAAATACGCACAGCCTGGTTTGAGCGTTGGCGGGTGGACAATGCCATATCGATCGAAAGATGATCCCTTCCATATCACGTGATGCAAGCTCCAAGCCTGGAGCTTTTTCCCATGATTCAAATTACACGGAGTTGATGAAGCCCTAAAATGCAACTTCCTGTACTATTTTTATCGGCTTTTGTAAAAAAACGCGCGAGTTATAAGATAGCTTTCCCGGGCTAAGTGACCACAAAGCTAGCACATATGTAAAAATCATCCTTGGTGAATATCCCCTTTAAGAGGGTTGGTACATTTTCTTTGGATTCATGTTATTCAGTTGTCGACATAGAGGAAATTCAACAACAGTCTTTAGCGAAAACCGAACATTAAAATTGACCATGTGCATGCCACTCTCAACAAGCACTGAATCCGGAAAAGGATTTTAAAAATATTTCCTCCACTTTGATCGTCAGCGTGAACATCGCCTTTGGCAGCAAGGTCCTGGAAACGTGTGACTGACTCAGTTTGAGTAAAACCGCACTCCTTTAAACGACAAAGCAAATACGACAGTATAGTCAGTTGTTCTCGACGTCAAAGATGACGACGCTTTGCTTGCTTTGACTGGTTTAGTCTCGGTTACCCAGACTGCTATGCAGCGCTCTCCATCGGCAGCACCTCCAGATGAAAGCCTCACAGAGCAGTCTGGCTAACCGAGAACAATCATTGTTTGTGCTGCCTTTAAATGAACAATGGCGGCTTATGTTGTTTCAGTTGATATCATCTTATTCGGGGGGTGGGGAAGACAAAATAAAAATGTATTTTGCATTCCAGGAGTCATCTGTTTTAGACAATCCATTATACTCACTCGCATATTTCTCTAAAAATCGAAAAAGGCTGACGTTAACCCTCTTACTGTTAGTTTTATCAACATTTGAGAGAGGTGTATTTTGGCCAATTTTTGAAATTAGTCCTATTGCCTTCTTACAATATAGCTGCACTTTGAAACCCCTGATGGCCTGTTGATGTCAGTTTTCATTGCTAACACGTAGAACATTGAGACACTATCACGAGACCGTGAACCAACAATCCTAGAAGTGAGGGTGATATTTACGTAGTCATTATACTTAAGGTAGAATACGCCTCGGGGACAGATATTCGGACTCTCAAACGTTTACAATTCTTTTCAAATCTACCACTTGTGTGGGTTCATTTTAAAGCTCTTGGTGTAAGCAAACTTTTCACCGTCTTATTTTTTCGAGAATCAAAAATTTTATTTTTCTCCATAGAGTTAACATAGAGATGGCGGCCATTTTGAATTTCAAATATTTGTAAATGTTAGGTAATTTGTTTCTATAGTACTTAAATTTGCATTGTGACTCCCCGATATTTTATTCTTGATTCGGAAAGAGAACGGTTGGAAGATTCCTTGAGTAAAGTTTGAGCAAAAGTTTAAGTCTTTCACTTCCTTAATATGCGAATACTTTTAAAAAATCTCTTCATTTTCTTTGCCAATGGAAAAAAGTCGTTGAAAAAGACTTAGACCAGCCTGTAATTTAGGTGATATAATTGCATGTAACTGAAGTCAAATAATGTTGCAATTAGAAAGTGTGACCGTTAAGCATAGGTATTTATAGTCATAGCAATATGTCATAGCATCTTGCCTTTGTGCCAAGTTTAATCGGAATTGGTCGAGGCATATCTGAGTAATGGCTCCAGCCTTACAATAATCAAAACAAAAGTTCTTCCAGGTGACAAAAATGGATCATGCCGCATAAAACAATCGTTGTGCCTTGCGGATACTATGCTCTTGTGCCAATATTTTATGGAAATGTCGTAGTTGCCGAATGAAACTCCTTATTTTTTCCCTAAAAAAATCAAGTTATATCCACAAATTGGAAATTGCAAAGTGCTGCTGGGAGAGAAATTAAAGAACTAGAAATACAATTCAAAATAGGTAGATCACCTTTCAGAGTACAGATGTGAATGAAATTTTCTTGGTCATTCGATTCCCTAACACTTAAGTCATACAAAGTGATGGAAGAAAAAAGGATGTCACGATAAGCACTGTGTTTTTTTGCATTCTGTGACACAGTGAAATTCATACTCGACTGAGGATTAAATGTTTATATAGCCTTTCGTTTACAGGAGTGTTTGACCTTCTAGCTAATTCTATCTATAGGGTGTGACCAGAAATTCTAACTTTTGACAGCCATTTCCGATAGCTTAACTTTTCAATATCTAACAAATAATTTCCCAATAATTTTCAAATCCAAAATCAGCCTTAAACAGTCTGTACGTTCTCAGCGTTTCAAGATTCCACATTCCCTTTATATGATCTCAAACGCAGGTAAAGACGGAGGCCTGGAACAGTCACGAACATGCAGCCGACTTCGTTTGGATCAAACATTTCTCTACAGTTTGTATATGTCATCTAAACTCTATGTCTTCTAGACATATTGTGCTTCACCACGGGAGCTTTTATTTACAATGAGGTGTGGGCTGGAGGAGGGGGGGGGGGTTATATTCGGAAAACCTGTCCTGAGGAAGGTCATACTCTGAATATATCTTCTGTGATAGGGTCAACGTTGCAGTGAAATTTTACAATTTTTAAAAGTGAACGAAAATTCTCAATGTTCTAACTCACCGGCGAAAACTAGGACAGAAATATGAACAATGAGAGAATTGTCAATATCTGAAGGCAAATTAAACTTTACAGTCCACAACTTTATTTTCACTAATTTCACTTGACGTTGTCAGCACTCTGCCTTAAGAACAATGAGTTAAAGAAGTGATATATCTTAGGGTTTAGTGGCAAATGGCAGTTTGCATTTTCGTCGCTTATGTCAATTACAAATCAAAAGTACACTTGTTGATAGAACCTGCAACATTTAAACCGTAGTTGAATTGCCCCAAAGTAAATGAATAAACGAAATAAATACTGGCTATGCATACTTTATCGATAAATGTTTCATAACTAGCTTCATCAGTTTGCCTAGCAACATGAACATGTCTGTCAAGCAAATTCCGCTGTTACATGGGAAGGATGAGGTTTGCTTACAAAAGCGAAATTATTTTTGCTGATTTTCGGGAAACGCCATTGTGATCGATGGCAGCACACGAGTGTCCTCCTCCTGTTTAGGAACAGGATACAGATATGAAATGGAATCAAGCTTTACTCAATATGTGTTGTTTTTTTTCAAAATCAACGGATAAGTTACAGAGTTATACATAACCCGCACACAGCACATCTTGGAGTAATAGTATATGCTAGATGTCCGAAATTAAGAAGTGGTATGCAACTTTTACCAAGTAGATTAAATCCGTCGTTTTTGTGAATGGGTCTGCTGTAAATGATCCGGTACCAAACTATTCTCAAGTGTTGTTTTAAGGTAAGGTATCGCATTGATACTGCATAGTCACATATATTTTAGCATGAGTTCAACATTATCGAAGTGATTTCGAACTTACTATAATGTCTGTGTACTCGTTTCCACAAGCAGGGGTAAGTCCCATTGAACTACTGAACTACATTAAATGTCGTGGTATTCCAGTGGAGGACATAATGTTTGATTTTGCAAAGCTGATAAGCCCTATCGAAATCCTTAGCTATGTTCCTTTGTCCGTGGGAAAACATTGATGACTGATGGTTTACGATGCGTCGTGCTTCTTTTAAATAAACAAACGTTGTAATCTTTGTCCATCAGAAATAAAATGCTGCATAAACATTTAAAATCCACGACACTGCTCATGTATCTGCAAAAAGTGCAGTTTTTCATTCAGACAACTTAAATGACCAAACCATAGTGCGCAAGTTTGGAATTATGACCTTAAAGAGACCATTTGGGTTTCGTCATAAACCACAACCACAGAACAGCAAGTCGTGCCATACACAACTTTATAATTACCACGCTCAAGTTTGACAATCCTGTGATGGTTAATGATTGACACCGATACAGTAATTGACGGACAGGCTTTACTAACATATTTAAAAAATCTTAACACAGTTTTAGTTTTCTTAAGATAAAACAATTGATTTAACTCGCACCTTTACTTAAGAAATAACGGGTGATTTCTAGTAGTAGATATCCATGTTTCTTAAATGATGCACTTTGTGATTCATGCAGTTGTATTGTTGATTTGTAAGTATTTCGAAGAGTGCTTAAGTTTAAACCGGCCAGTTTTCAATTGCCGGTTCTGTTTATGAAATCAAATGCTCGGTTTCAGGCGAGCTAAGCCCGAATTGCAACTACAATCCGGTTCACTGAAAATAAACATAAAAAATATTGATCCGTCCATATAAAACAATGGTTGTGTGAAATCTATTGTTGATGTCCAGGGCCATACGTGTTCCTATGGTGGTACCTCTCGTGTAACTCTTCTGACTGGCCTCCCAATATCGAAGATAAAGGTGAGTATACCACCTGTTGAAGAAAATGAGCAGCTGCTATTACATTTACATTCACAAGTTAACCAGATTGAACATGTTCAATTAAGAGTTTGTTGAACAGATATTTTCAGTGCTGTAGACCATGGTATGTCTGGTTTTCTGGCAAATTCAAATGTGAAAAATTGCAATATTTAACTTTTACTATAACTTGAAATGCTGTAGTCAAACTTCGTTGGTCACCTATTATGCTTTAAGATGGGCAGCCACCTGTCTATTCAAGATTTTAACAGCAGAGAGAGAGAGAGAGAGAAAGAGAGAGAGAGAGAGAGAGAGAGAGAGAGAGAGAGAGAGAGAGAGAGAGAGAGAGAGAGAGAGAGAGAGAGAGAGAGAGAATGAAAGAGAGAGAGATTGAGAGAGAGACAGACAGACAGACAGACAGCGACGTTTTTATATTGATGATATATTTTTGGTGGTACAGCTTCCTTAAACAGAGTTGTTTATGGCTGTATTATACACATTCGCACAGATACGTACCACCTAGAGAACACGCTGCACAAAAGTAGAAGGTACCAATCCATCCAACTTGTTTAGAAAGAATATTAATGTACAGTGTTCCTAATATTGTCGAAACCGTGACCGAAGTATACAATAAACCATAGATTTCTCCTGCGTACTCTTCACCGAAGGACCTGCAGTGTATTAATCAAATATGTCATCTTTTCACAGAAAGGGCAGGTAACGAAGCACATCAATGAAGTGCCATTTGTAACGTGCAATTACAAATGCCAATTGTAACTCCATATTATAATAATTGCAATCTGTGGGTAGGTTCCTCAACAGACGTTAAAAGATTCTCCTCGTGGCCATCATCAATAAGAGGTATGTAAGTAAAGACTTCATGAATTACGAGTAATGTCAAGTGAATAGAGATCAGTGGTAATTAGGACATATGCAGGCAAATCGCCTCAACTGTCCGTAATTTACTGCGCAGATGCAAAATTGTTTGTCAGATGAACCTTGACTCATAAACATTTTTCATCGTTATGCACATGCATCCTAAACCTGTTCAATTCTAAAAGTTATTACATTGACATATCACGTACCTTGCAGTGGCCATCGGAAATAGAGAAAAGATTCCGGAGAAACAAAAGAATATGGCAAAGATCCAGATGGTAAACATCACTTTTCCAGTCTCTTGAGTGAGTATGAGTGTTAACATGAATACCACATTACATGTACTTAATCCCAGCATTGCACACTGTGAGTAGAGATATTTGTTAATTACATTAATCTGACGATATAAAGGATTTTACATGCATTTACATCGATACATTTTCAAAAGGATTCTCCCTTCTTCCCATCCAACACTCTCACAGACACGACAGCACGAATTGGAACCTTCTTATACTAACACGATTGGAACTAATTCGGGATAATTAGATGGTGAAGTAATGTCGCTTTAATCTAATAAGTAAGTTTATCTGCTTTTCGTTTTTAACAATACACTTGTTTCCAGGAGTAATTAGTAATATTGCAACATTTAGCTTTAGGGCACCTAACACTTTTGAGAAATTTTAAAAAATTAACGATTCAATTTTCCCAAATTAGTTCGGATCGTGTTACATGTATGCGTGTATACCATTCAGTATCTAGTTTTGACATCACGATATGTTCTGAAATAGAATACAGACACTGTATTCATCCAAGTAGATAACAGATCTTTGGTGTATACTTACACGGAAAGAAAATTTGTCGCCAAGGTAACCCCAAAATATACGACCGAGACAGTCAAACACCGAAGCCAGTGATCCAACAAGAGCTAAGTAGTGATCATCGAAGATGACGTTTTGACCAAACACCTGGAATTCGATAGAAAACGAAGAACAAAAAAGATATATTCGTGATATTCTATCAGATGTAAAGGTAAGAGATTGTGACTAGTAGCCCTGCAAGTGAACAGGATGCCCATATGTATTTGATAAAATAGTGGCCTGACCTAAAACCCAATCGCTACATCGTCTATTCTTCATTGGTTTGTGGATTGAGACACGTACAAGTCTTACACAACCTTGACATTAATTCGTAATGAAGCACTACGGATATCAAAAACCACAACAGGAGGACATTGGGGTTCAGATAATAATTTTCACATTATTGAACTCTTTGTGTACCCGTAAACATGTAACAAACCTATCAAAGTTTACGTTTCTCATATTTACAACTTTTTTCGCCTAGCATTGTTTTTGTGGTTACCGTTTTAGTAGTTTCGCTAATGTGCCGTATTTTTTGATGTCAGCATTTTTGTATAATTGTCTATGGTCCACTTTTAGTTTCTCATCCCAGGGTATTTTTAACAATTATTACAAGAGTGATTACTCCGAAATTGCAGTTGATCTCCATGATGCTTTTAATGTAGATAGTTATGTCGCAGACGCTTCTCTACAGTGGCCTTATAGAGTAATGGAATGGACAACGGAATATAACACATTGCAGTGTGTACTATAGTAGTAGTACTGTTACTAGTAGTTGGTATTGAAATCCACCTAGGCGATTGGTTCTTTGAGGACGAACATTGTGATCGTGCTGATTAATTAACTGCAATCTCCATCGCTAATGCTGAAATAGAGAATAATATAACTCAAAATTTAAGCAGTGGACTCATATTAATGCTTAAACAAACAGGGTTTACATATCATCCGCGCTGGCCGTCTTCTGCCAAATCAGTTGAAATTGAGATTCGAGGCCAAAGAAGGAAAGCGGCAATGATTGTGATTATTTCAATATGACCAGATGACTCGATATCTGATAATGCGGTTGATAAAGTCGGATATCTGGCCCACAGAAAGAGTGTCCTCATCGAGTGTTATAACTTTAAACATTTTGTCTCATAAGTACTGTTGCAGGCAGGAGACAACGTACGTTAGCCTTAAATCTTCATGTTACCTATATTGAGCCACTCCTTGACTCTTTCCTTTCAATTTTCAAACATTTCTCCAATTTTTCTCACCTAGCTATCTACCAGCCTGTTACAGATTAATGAAAGTGTTACTCAGATGCAAAGGGAATAATAAAGTTTGCAAAGACTTCAGTTATAGTTTACAATAGAAGGATAACAAACTTACTTTGTAAAGCGGAGATATCAATTGCTTGGTTACTGAGCTGAAAAGTAACGTAAACCACATTATCCAGAATACTCTCTCGCGAATCGCCAAACTCGGTTTCAAATTATCCTCGCTGATGTCTTTCTCTTTGCTTTTCTCTTCGGACAGTATATATTGCTCTTCATGTTGAAGTTCCGGGTGTATTGAAACGCTCTTATGGGGAAATATGAATGACGAATGTCAGAATGAAAAAATATTTTCAAAGTTTATCGATAGTGATACCGTTAAGACGTTCAAGTACCGTGCTCAAAGATCATATTTTGATGCAAAAATCGATGACAGACATGTAAACAGATTGATTTGAAATACTGTATTGGAATTGAACGATCTTATTTAAGTTGTTTGATGATCACATCATAATGAATGGACGCCCTAGACGTAGAGCAATAACAGTCGCTGTCAAATGACATCAGTTTTGTTTGCTAATTATAATCGACGAAATTGCGAAACGGCGAAATGGTCAAATGAAGGAGCAAAGAAACTGAAAAAAGACATTCATACATTAATAAAGAATAAAGAAACTGCAATAGAAAGAAACTGACAGGAGCAGTTTGAGACATTGTGCGATAGTCAGGCGTACCCAAGGCGGCAAATTTGGAACTGATTGTCCATGCAGATTTATGCAAAGGTTCGACGTTGATGTCGAATTTTAAAAGTGAAAGAAACTGACAGGAGCAGTTTGAGACATTGTGCGGTAGTCAGGCGTATCCAAGGCGCAACCTGACAGTCTCGTGCAAGTGCTATCAGGCTTTGACCAGGAGATTTGGTTTGGCATTACAGACTAGGAGCCGCCTCCCCCTCCCTGCCGGCAGTGAACACCGTCGTGACATGGGGTGCAAGATTTCGGTGTAATATGAAATCCATTATTGCCATTTTTCTTTTGTCGGTCAAAGTTTGCATGTTTCCCTAAGAAAGACAAATTTAAACTTGTCTGAAATAATATAATAAGACGAAAATTAAAGCTAAACATTCTTAACCGCCTACAGTACAGTTAATTTTAGTTTTTTTTGCTCATACAGGATCGAAAATCAATTCATATACATGAAATATAATATAAGCATTCAATAATCTAAACTTATGATATCAACAAATTAGATACATATCACTTCGCATAGCATTGTCGGGAGACATGCAGGTAGGGAACTAGCCAGAGTCTCGTTTAAACAGAAATTGGCTATAAAATCTCTACCCGGCAAGGTGCTCTATATTCAAGATGGCGTTCAATATTATTGAAGTTCTACTTATATTATAAGGGACGACGTTGGTTATTGACATTGTATAAAGAATAGTTTTGCTTTAATTTCTCAGTTTACACCTTTTTTATTCGTCATTTCGCTATTTCGCCGTTACGTGGTTTTGTCGATTATAATTAGCCGCTTTCTGTCTTCAAACCACTGGTCTTGAAGGATAGTCTCAACAAGCATGTGATTATATTTCACACAATGTACGAAGTTGCATTATTTCTACACTAAATGGATTTGATAAATCTACCAAAATTTCAACAATTTATTCTTACCTCATCAACTTTAGGGTCGCCCATTAGAATTACTCCTATGAGCTGGAGAACGATATAGCAAGCTCCCATTATTAAAAAACATGTTGGTGTTCTGTCTAATATTTCTTCTTGATCAAAATATCTACCAGCAATTAAGAATGGTATGTTATTTGGAACATGCAATATTGTATAAAATAATCGTTCTCAATCGACTTTGGAAGTATTTTTAGAACATAAAAGCTTACAAAAGTTCGTTTTTGTATAAGGAAAAGTAGATTTGCACCTCATGCGTGACTTACTTGTGTGAACGTGTTCCTTTTGGCTGCAGATTATTTGGATTTATTAAGGCTGTCTGTATTTGATTGAATATAAGAATGCCAACGCTGACTCCTGCGATTAGTGAACCGCTAACAACAGATTTGTTATTCGGGAACCACTGAAAGAAAAAAGCGTAATAGTATAATGTATTCATATTTTCGTGAGGAAAAAAACAGCTGGGTCACTATTTAATATCATAGTAGTCCGATAGTAGTCCGCGGGTGTTTTTCAATTGCTTGTACATGTAATTGTTCTACTGGAACTTCGAGGTGGCCGACCTTGTCCAAACTCAAGGTCTCGAACTCAGCTCAATTTTTAAACTAATAGAAAAAATGAGTATTACTGTTTTTCACTCAGTAATTGGGATACCGTACACTGGCAAGAGCTTTCAAATGTGTTGATATGGTTGCGTTAACGTTCCTTCATTCGAGATACAAAGGCGCCATCATCATATCTTACCTTCATTCCACAGGCGAGTATTGCCCCATAACCCAATGCATTACCTATTCCATTTAATATTCCGTATGTGACAATTACCAGGTAAAATGAATGTTTGATGCTGAAATAGGTGAGGATGATGCCAGCACTGTAATTGTAGAAATTTACACAATGTTTTAATTTGAATATAAAGACATGAGCTACGGTCATAGACGACGGAAGTAATTGTCCAGCCAAATGCAACAACCAGGCCAATTTGTCCAGCCAAATGCAACAACCAGGCCAATTTGTCCAGCCAAATGCAACAACCAGGCCAATTTGTCCAGCCAAATGCAACAACCAGGCCAATTTGTCCAGCCAAATGCAACAACCAGGCCAATTTGTCCAGCCAAATGCAAAAACCAGGGGATAACGGTTCTAATGGAATAAACAGATGTGAACATAGAACAATCAGATATCTGTCAGATCATTGTATGTAGCAGGTTCCATCAACTTTCTAATTATAAAACACCTATTATAAAACTTCATTTAATTTGCAAATGTGCTGCTATTAGCTTGACTCTGCTCAATTCTTCATGGAACAGTTAGATATCCAGCAGATCAACATCTGTAGTACGTTTCATCAAATTTGCTGCACTTATTTCGGAGTTGTATGACTAATTACAAACTTCATAAGATATGCAAATGAATCATTAACTTCACACTACAATCATTAACTTCACACTGCACAGTGCTTCACGTGACAATGCGATATTTATCAGATCAATATCTGTAGCAGGTTTCACTTTATTTGGTGCCATGATTTTAGAATTATATCACTCATTTAAAAAGTCTTAAAATATGCAAAATGAACTCATGATTAACTTGTAACTATTAAATGATTAACAATACAGTCAGATATCTGTCGGATCAGTACATGCAGCAGATTTCATCAAATGTGGTGCAGCTCTTTCGGAGCTATATGGCCAATTACAAATCTTCATTTAATATGCAAATGAGCTATTTATTAAATTGAAACTGCTCAGTGCTTCACGTGACAACTTCATATTTATCAGATCAATATCTGTAGCAGGTTTCAACGAATGTAGTGCAATAATATCAGAGTTATATTACTCATGAAAAAGTTCATTAAATGAACCATAAAGTAACCCTAAACTACTAAATGCTTTACAACACTGTCAGATCTCTGTCGGATCAGTATCTGCAGCACATTTCATCATATTTGATGCCGTTATTCAGAGTTATATGACTAAAATTAAATCTTCATTAAATATGCAAAGAGCGTTTATTAACTTGACGCTGCCCAATGCTTCTCAGTACAGTTAGATATCTATCAGATCAATATTTTTGTAGCAGGTATCATCAAATTTGGTGCACGAATTTCGGAGTTATATCTTTAATTACAGAAGTTTATTAAATATACAATTGAGCAGATTGACATGACATTGACATTGACATGACACTCACAGTATCATCAAAAAGGTTTTGAGATTGTCATCTGTAAAAAAATTATGATATGTCATAACTTCATTAATATGCAAGCCACACTAACCAAAATCTAATCAGTTGTTGCAATTAGCATATAGTACCTCTCTACTAAGTCTGACTTGAATCCGTTAAGCTTTTTTTGAGTTATCGTGTAAACAGAGACAGGCTAACACACACACACACACACACTGTAAAGTTAAGTGTTAAAGGATAGAACACCAATTAAACGCCTTTTGTAACACTTTTTGAACGCGTCTAGACGTTCAGAAATTTAACACTACGTGTTCAACCAATGTTCAATTTTTTAACACACGTGTGCAGATTTTGAACACTATGTGTTCATCAGACATTATATTGAACACCATGTGTTCCATATCTGAACACACGTTGCACATGAAATGCGTTCAAAAAATTGAACGCATTTACGCGTTCAAAGGGCTGTAACACTTTTTGAACGCATGGACGCCGTTCAACGATAAGTGTGTTAAAGGTTAGAACACATGATATGCACTTGTTGAACACCTTTAATTTTGCGCGTTCATGGGGTGTTCAAGCCTGGAAATAACAAAACAGACCACTTATATTCAGTAAAATTATTTTATTTAAAAATACAAAAAAAATCCTTTAGTAAAATACAATTATTTAGCGTCAATTGGGCACATAAACACCGTTGGTGTTTTCCTCTGACAAACTTTACAAAGTGGCCATATGGCCACTTTGTAAAGTTTGTCAGAGGAAAACACCAACGCTAATTAACACCTTCCTATCAAAACATAAACAAAAGAAATCCCCATAAACACTGTAGGTCGTTTTCAAACAATATGAACAAAGTAGTGACAAAACAGGTTTTACTTATTGTGGATTACGTTATATGTTCATACTTGCAAAAACGTACGAAAACATCTGTTTGAAAAAGCTAAACATTTGGCTTACTTGAATATATCACATTTTGATAATTCCTTATGTCTTAAAAATGTCTGAAATGTCTTTAATGTCTCAAAAATACAATTTTGGGTATTTCATCATAACTTGTACATATATGATTAGGAAAATCCCCGGAAACCTGTACTCCAAATATTAAATGAATCGTACTGGCCGTTTTGAAGAAAACGCTTGCGATGTAAACATTTGAGGATGATGCCACACATTCACCTATGATATAAGGTCTACGTCCTTAACAGCAAAGCTAAAATCAGTAACAAACCGAGAACAAAAGACGTCTTGATCTAAAATATAAAATAATCAAAGATTTGGTAGCAGGCTATGATCAACTAAATGTTACTGGCATAAGCCTTCAAAGACGTGAAGTCTCCTTCATCAGATGCCAGGGTGCAATGAAGATTTGAAGCAGAAAGCGACAGAAAATTCAGAGTGGAAATTTCAGAAAATTCCGAAATTTAGAGTGTAAATTTTTTACTGTGAATTTTCTGTGGCTTTCTGCTTTAATTCTTCATTCCACCATTGCATCTGATAAGGGCGACTACAAGTATTTGAAAGCTTATTCTCCAGTAACATTTAGTTAATCGTAGCGTTCTGGACATAGCTCAGATAAATTCAGAACAAAAATACAGAAACTTATCAATTCAGTTACTAACCCTCGAAAGTTCAAATCTACTGTTCTCAAGCTTGTTTCCAGACAGCTATCTGTACACTCATATTCTTCGATTTCTGTACCAATAGCTTCTGTAATAACTCTTCGATTTCACGTTCATCCAACTTTTCACATCCTGAAAATAATGCAACAATAGATAATATGGCGACATGAGACTTCAAATGAAAGACAATTTGGCCTTATTAGGTTAAGGAAAAGGGGTGACTTTTGTATACAGTGCCTCTTTTCGTCAATGTTACAAAATATTGGCTTCTTCGTGTCATCAACTGATGAAAAGTAAAAGCAAAGCCAACTCTCATATGCTAAAACAATATTCTTCGATGTTTAACTAAAGTTTTAAATTTACATGCGATTGTGGTTACTAAAAGACATGTGTTAGCTGTGATTACGCAGCGGTAATGTGGCATATCGATCGCGCTCGGGTCAAGGGTCATCGCTCCAGTGATGACCCTTGACCCGAGTGCGATCGATACCCCATGGCCCAAAACACTGCTGCGTATTCACAGCTAGTGTATGGTCCACCAGCCACTGAAAGAAATAAAGGTTTCTTCACGCAGTTAAGCTTTTTCAAAGTACAATACAATTAATTTCGAAGGATAATAATACAGTGCTTCAAAATCCAATACTTTTAATATTTTGGAGAGAAAACTTACCCTTTCTGGTCTTGCTTTCGCACGATCACGACTTCAGCGTGCGCTTACAAGAAAAATGTCGCAACTTCCGTTTTGATGCATCATGGGATAAGAAAAGGCACCAAACTTGAACACCGAGTGTTAAGAAGTAGAACGCCTCTTGCACGCCGATGTTAAAGTTTATACGTTCATAGTGGTTTTTTGATTTTCTTTTCAAAATTTCAAAATTTCAACCCGTAATAAACGTGTAAAATTATTTTGTATACTTCCTTTTTAGAAAATACATGCTTTCAGCAATTGTAGACCGGAAATATTTTCAACTTATTGTGAAATTCGTTACACCGAAATCCGTGTACGTATGCCGGACAGCGAGGCAGTAGTAAAGTTGTAAAGTAAAAAACACAAAAGATTGTTAATTGTTTCACAGTATTGTAAAATTTCTGTGATGCTGAGTTTTTGAACACTTGAAGGAGATAGTTGTTAACACTACGTGTTCAGGTTTAGAACATCATTGTTAATAATATGAACACTAGTGTTAACAATATGAACACTAGCCGTTCAAATTTGAACACCGACATGTACATTTTGAACGCGTAAAGACGCGTCTAGCGTCCGCTATTTTTACAGTGCACACACAAGAACAAACAGACAGACATCGCAATGACATTAGCTCACGTGTGTGAACACGGACAGTTTGCTTGAGACTATTATGGGTACATTTTTGCTATTATTTTGTAGTTGGGCAATGCCAGTGAATTTGTAGCTATAGAAAACAAAAAGGACAAGAAAAAAGAAAACTGAGTTTGAAGCCAGTGAACATCGTCCGGCATGATAGGCCCTGAATCTCTATACTGAATATATTTACACACAATCTACACTGCACTGTACACGCACGTCTGTAACACACAACCAGATATGAACTGAATGTGCTCACGCGTTTTACGACTGGTTCATTGATAGTTGTACGCTTCACAGAATGTTGGATATCCAGTAAACAGACTAGAAAATTTTAGCATTTACTCAACAAAACAAATTGACCTGCTAATGTGACCCCTGCATGGAAGGAATGACGTGTTATACGCAAATGACTTGTACATATTTTGAGTTTGACAACATTACAAGCTTAGCTTTCAAGCATTGAAATTTACTGCTGATGACTCGACATGTATTGACATTTATCAGACACTACTGGACGCATGAAATAATAAAGTATGACATGAATTACTGCATACTTTTTGACTGTTATGAAGTTGTGTAAAACAATTGTACCTTTGACCTGTCTCATTTTAAAGTGACGAAAACAACGAGCAAGGAGATGTTACGCAACGTTTGCAGACCTCATGGTAATCACTAACCACAACACAAGAACAAAGACAGACATTGTATATTCTGACAGCAGTTCAATTGAGCACACGATGCGGAGTGGCAGACAGACTACTGATAAGACTAGACGTGTATACGGTCTACTGCCAGAGTAACTATCTCTGACGAGGATTTATTGTACTATGTTTTTCAATATTCCTGTCAATAAACCCAATTCATATCAATATAATCGACACCCGTGTGAGGCGTGTAATAAGAACAATCAGATATCTGTTATATCATTATATGTAGCAGGTTTCATCAACTTTCGCACAGTACTCTCAGAGTTAAATCACTAATTACAAAACTTTATTTAATATGTAAATGAGCTAATTATTAACTTGACACACCAAATGCTTCTCAGTACAATCAAATATTTATCCGATCAATAACCGTAGCAAGTATCATCAAATGTAATGCTGTAATTTTGGAGTAATATCACTAATTACAAAGTTCATTAAATATGCAAATGAATCCTTAATTAACTCCACACAACTCAATGCTTTAGACCACAATTAGATATTTGTCAGATCAGTATCTTCAGCAGATTTCATCACATTTGAGGCAGTTATTTCGGAGTTATATGACTAATTATAAAACTTCATAAATATGCAAATGAGCTATTTATTAACTTGAAACTACCCAATGCTTCTAAGTATAATTAGATATACATCAGATCAATATTTGCTGCATGTATCATCAAGTTTGGTGTAGGAATTTGAGAGTTATGTCACTGATAACAAGAGTTCATTAAATATGCAAATGAGTAGATAATTGACATGGCACTCACAGTATAATTATTATGTTCTGAGATTGTCATCAGTGAAAAGTTTCATGAAGTTTTCTGAAGTATTTCTTGATATATGTCTACACTGTCATTACCATCTCCGTAGGGAAACCATTGTACGGAAAAAAATGATATTGCATAACGTCATTAATATGCAAGCCACACTAACCAAAATCTAATCAGTTCTTGCAAGTAGCATATGGTACCTGTCTACCAAATCTGACTTGAATCTTTTCAGGCGTTTTTGAGTTATCGTGTAAACAGACAGACAGACAGACACACACACACACACACACACACACACACACACACACACACACACACGGACAGACAGACAGACATCGCTATGACATTAGCCAACGTGTGAACAACGTAAGCTAAAAATGAGCGGTACATATCTGGTTTGATTTGAAAATTAAAAAATGACCGTCTATAGCGAACTAGTAAAAGTGCTTATTGACTTTCAATAATGTTGTACTATACAATTTCAATATATGTAGCAAGTTTCGTCAACTTTGGTCGATTCAATTTAGGTATATGCCCCTAATTAGAAAAATTCATTAAATATGCAAATTAGGCATTTCTTGAAGTAAAAATGCTTAGTGAATTTCAATAATGTTATATCACAGTATCTTTGACGTACATGGCAAGTTTCATCAACTTTTTCAAGTAGATGTATATCCCTAATTAGACACAGTATCATCAAAGTACATAGCATGTTTCACCAACTTCTAGTCCAGGTATATATCCCTAATAAGGAAAGTTCATTAAATATGCAAATTAGGAATTGGCTTAAGTGAAAATGCTTAATAACTTTCAATAATGTTAAATCATGTATATTCAATGTACATTCAAAGTTTCGCCAATTTTGATCAAGTCAATTCAGACATGTAACCTTAATTAGGAAAGTTCATTTAACATGCAAAGTAGCAATTATCTTTCATCACGTCACCCCTTAATACCTTTCACGACTGATATATCTAGGTGTGATCAACTTTTGTAGCAAATCTCATCAAACTGTGTGCAGTCGTTCAAAAAGTATATCGGTTTTTCTTAAATAATTAATTATGCAAATGAGCAAAAAGTAAGAAGGCCGCACCCATAACCACTAATTAGTTCCTGCCATTAGCAAACTGAATCTATGGACCTGATTTGATTCTGAGCTGATGAGCCGTTTTTGAGATATTGGGCGCACAGACAGACGGACAGACATCGCTGCGACAGTAGCTCACGTGTGTGAACGCGTAAGCTAAAATGTCATAAAATATAAACGAAATCGACGTAGCAGTGTAAGAGGGTCTGATCGTGCATGATATATCGGTGCCGCCGTGCTAATCGGTCACCTATAATATAATTACACTATAATAAATATGGTGGTTTCACTTGGGTTCGAACTCACAACGTACGGTACTTAGTCACCTAGCAGAGAAGCCACAGACAAAACCGCTCGGCCAAATCCCCAATCTCAAAAAGATTGGTTCAATAACCGAGCTAAAATGGCCAGGAGTTTCAGCCTGTCGTGAGGTGTACTTAAGTCGTTTGTTTCAGTACCCAGAACCAAGTAGCGCCTTGCAAAAAGGCTGTGGTTTACAGATTCTATTGATTGCAACACGAAACAGCTGCAAAATGATATCTGCATGAGTGGTGGGCAAAAGTTATCTATTGTTATAGCCGAGGTGCATGCAATCGAATATTTTCATAGGACCGTAGCAGACGAATAGTTACGTTTTATTACGTGATGAAATGTGGCCTTGCTATCAAAGCTTGCTTATTACTCCCAAAGAAGGGAAAGCGGCGCCATTTTTGTGATACAGTGCAGCTGCTTCGAAAGTTATATTTGACCGGCAAATTGTCAATATTTACAACAACTTAAGTATTCGGTAACTAGGGATATTCTCTACCTTATTGGCTGTTTGGAAATAATTACTTAGATAACGAAATTCGGCTGACCTGTTAGTGCAAAGCTTCGAGAGGCTACACGTTATCCCTCTCCCATCTAAGCGTTTAGTTGATATTTTTATTGAATTTCGTAGGAGTGAACTCAATTGAAGTTATAATGTTAGCCGACCGCTTTTCTTAGTGTTAATACCTGTAAGTGATACTGGCAATAGATACTGTCAGGCGAGCTCCGATCTTCCTGTGAAATAGACCACCGAAATACATACAAGATCCAAGCATCGATACATATGCTACAAATATCCATGTTGCCATCTGAAAATGTAAGAAATTGTGGCTTAAACGACTAATACATATATATTAGTTTTTGTTCGAATCTATGGTCATTGCAAAGACTTACATTGCCATTTTCAGTTTTTTAAAGTCTTTGATGTTTATATCTGACCAATGGTCACATTTCCCCGCGATTAATTAAATAAGTCCCAGAGTAATTAAATATGTTCCGCTTATTCAAACACGTTATTCACAATTAAATTGCGTTATCACCATCTACATTATTTTTTCCAACCGTTTATCTGCTTTCCTGCACTTAAAAATCGGAAATTGTAATTACATAGAAAGAATTGGTGTCGAGTATTGTAAAATGAATCTAGTCCTGCAAAGCATATAATCTCTAGAAAGCTGCTGTTATGTGACCAAAATAGTACGTGGCGTAGTTCTTCCGAGCAAAAGGTTGTACAATGTTCTTTCGATCCAGAAGTTATGTTATTGAATAAGAATATCGACAGTGACCCACAATTCTGACAACATGACAATATCAGAACACGAAAAACAAAGAAAATGCAATTTTGAAGCACTCCGGCATTCCTGAAATGTTGCTTATGCGTAATTGTATGGTTGCAATTCGCAAATTCGCACAAATGTGATCTGGAATTGCGTGACCCACATATAAAATAAGAATTCACTACGTGGTATGTAGGAGATGTATAAAGTCAATCACAACAGGAAATTGAAAATAATAATATGACAGTAAAAGAAAACAAAAGTCAATCCAAACATTTGGTCTTGCGTCACCGTTGATTAAGGAGAGACCCTAAGATGAGAACCACAGCGAAAGATATGGCGTAAATAATAAATGAATAGCTACTTAACGTTGACAGACGAACCAGAACTTAGCTAGACGAACCAACAATTGCAATCATAAACAAGACAAACATCTCACCTCGTATGTAAGATCTGTTGGTTTACTCCGTTTTCTAATATACGAGGTCAAGTACGGCGAAATATTTCCTGCATGAATAACAGGGAAAAATAAGTAATTAAAAATCAAGAGTCATATCAATCCATGATATTGAACAGTAATGTCCAAATGGAGTACCTATAAGCAGAAACATACCTACAAATGGAATGATGTCGCGAAAGTTTCATGATATCTTGTCACCTCAAGATTCTCTTGAACACGCTATTTGAGTCATTCTCGCGAGCCAGAGCATAATTTTTACTCCGCTGACCTACGCAAAACTCAACGGGTAGCGCTAAGCTGTTGCCGTAAAGAAGCGCGCGGTTTACGACTATGTATTTGAGTTTGATTATGAATGAAGCATGATACATACCAAACGTATCACCCAGTGTGATATTGACCAATATTCCACCAGCAACCACAGCTATCCCGCGCCATTTGTGACTCGATCCGACTTCGGGCATGGATGATTCTATTATTGGACAGGAAAGATGTATAGTTAGTCTATGGCATTTAGATTGTTCTTAACATATAGTCTACACTATCGTCCGACCTCTCTGTCCTGTTAGAAGGGCCTCTTTGTATTTAAAAGCCATGACATAAGTTACATCTGGCAATATACTGTTAGCTGTGTTCTGTTCTATGCCTTACTGATAGTCGACCTCAGCAGCATATAAGCTTGCCCCGTAGTGTGTGCCTTCCTTGATTGAGAACTGAAGTACTCGATAAATGCGATAAAAATTTCTAAATCACTCTGAAAATTTAGCACGGGTTCATTCCAATTAGGTAGAAACCTCGAATGAAGGACTCCACAGTGCTAAAATCAGCTATTATACTCTTTGACAAAAGACACATCATACTCAAAAGTAAACAATGATATGAAGAATATGGATGATACAAGTACCTGGAATTTGACCATACAGAATGCAGAATTCTAGCAGACAGATATAATGCAAACTTCATGGAAATAAACATCGTCAACGTATTAAAGAAACATTCAATTCGGCCAAGACAATGTCAATTCATAAGAAGCTAAATTGTTCTCGTTGACCATTGGGCAAGTTGTCTGAGATGTACACAAACAACAAATTCAACTAAATGTTAGAAGACGCTGGCAATTCTTGTGTAAACATACCTGAGGGATGATTCTACAGCTGATCTTATCGACGCCGTATGTCCTTGGTACGTGATTTATTGTGAGTTTGAAAACCTCAATAGGACAAAAATAATAGATTCAATAAAGTACTACTTCAATTGCTTATGTAATGACGTACGGATATAGGATATAGAAAGACAAAGCAATAAAAACAGCTACTTTGAATTCCCTTTATCAGCGGACTTATTAATGGAAAATAATTCAGAAAAGAAAAAAATAAGCATAGTCAGTCGTATGAATGGACTCGTTGTCTTTTGAAAAGCTGGCATACATGATAATGATGCTGTTTACTGTCCGGCAAGGGAGACCATATACGTTCGTATAAGACTGGTATAAACCTACTGGCGTATGATAATATATGCCAGTAATTATCCATTTGTGTCCGTTTGTTGATCATTTGCTCCATTCGATCAATTGAACTATTTACTCGTATTTGTCTAGCTAGCTAGCTTTTTGTTTGCCCCTATACAAATCTGGCACTTGAGTTATGGTAGGTCTCAGTTAAAAGGGAAGTTCACCAAGGATGATTTTTTTAATTATCACTCGATTCCATTGTTAAACGGCAGGGAAAGCTTGTGGTGTATTCGGTGGTTAGTAGTAAACAGCAACACAAAATCTGACAGTGGACAATTTATTATAAGTGATTCATCGTTTATGCAAGGATACCTAGTATAAACAATAGTTATGTAAATACGCACAGCCTGGTTTGAGCGTTGGCGGGTGGACAATGCCATATCGATCGAAAGATGATCCCTTCCATATCACGTGATGCAAGCTCCAAGCCTGGAGCTTTTTCCCATGATTCAAATTACACGGAGTTGATGAAGCCCTAAAATGCAACTTCCTGTACTACAGCAAAAAACAGGATGGTTGAACAGTCTCATATACATTACGTTTACTTTTTTGTACGTGGCACACAAGTTTGGTAGATAACATCGTAGATAAAAAGAACCGACTCATTTGAGTGTCTGGACTGAACACACAAGGGAATTGCTAAATTACTGAGTGTGTTGATAGTAGAGACTGAAGTTAATTAGTACAGCACTCTGCATTTTCGTACATACCTACTGGTATATGATTACAAATGAGACCAATTAACCATTTGTGTTCGTCATTTGATCATTTAACCTATTCGATAGATTAAACTATTCACTCTTATCTGTCTAGCCAGCTAGCTTTTTGTTTCCCTGTATACAAATCTGGTATTTCGATTATTTTACTACCTGATTTATGGTAGGTCTCAGTTTAGAGGGGTGTTATATTTTCGTTCGATTCACGTTATTCAGTTGTCGACATACAGGTCTTTGAAGAACATTTTTTTCATGGCAAACCGTGTTCCAAGTCCCTTTGAAGCGCAAACGTGACATAAAGATTTGAATCATATAATATTCGCTCTCATCAAAGTATTACATTTCATTTGCTAATGTGATATTAATAAACAAATAATACTAAATGAAGGAAATCATCTTAAATGGGTGTAAAAGTAAACTTTTATGAGATCATGTGGCCATAAAACTATTAAAAAGGAAATCAATACTAATGTCGGGGAATTAAGTTTAATTTTCCTGCTTGGCAAATATATATACCACTGAACATCACAGCATTACATCTGTTTACAAACTGTTTGATTTCCATTCCAGTTTCTTGCATAAGGCTCTCTCTGTACAAATCATATGCTTTTCCAAATGCCCGTATAATTCTCTTAAACCGTTAAACGAATTAAAATTAACGAAATTCATGCCACTCACAACAAGCACTGAAGCCCGAAAAGGGTTACAAAATATTTAATTTAATATTCGGACTCTCAGACTTTTACAACTCTTTTCAAATCTACCACTTGTGTGGGTTCATTTTAAAGCTCTTGGTGTAAGAAAAATTTTCACCGTCTTATTTTTTCGAGAATCAAAAATTTATTTATTTCTCCATTGAGTTAACATAGGAATGGCGGCCATTTTGAATTTCAAATATTTGTAAATGTTAGGTAATTTGTTTCTCTAGTACCAAAATTTGCACAGTGACTCCCCGATATTTTATTCTTGATTTGGAAAGAGAACGGTTGGAAGATTTCTTGAGTAAATTTTTAGCAAAAGTTTAAGTCTTTCACTTTCGAGGCGCATACTTCCTTAATATGTGAATACTTTATAAAAAATCTCTTCATTTTCTATGCCCATGGAAAAAAGTCGTCGAAAAAGACTTAGACCAGCCTGTTATTTAGGTGATAAAATTACATGTAACTGAAGTCAAATAATGTTGCAATTAGAAAGTGTGACCGGTAAGCATAGGTATGTCATAGCTATATCTCATACATTCTGCCTTTGTGCCAAGTTTAAACGAAATTGGTCGAGGTATATCTATGTAATGGTTCCAGCCTTACAAAAATCAAAACAAAAGTTCTTCCAGATGACAAAAATGGATCATGCCGCATAAAACAATTGTTGTGCATCTGTACTTGCGGATACTATGCTCTTGTGCCAACTTTTTTATGGAAATGTCGTGGTTGCCGAATGAAACTCCTGATTTTTTCGCGGACAACAGCAAGTTATATCCACAAATTGGATATTGGAAAGTGCTGCTGGGAGAGAAATTTATAGAAATACATTTCACAATAGATAGGTCATCTTTCAGAGTACATATGTGAATGAAATATTCTAAGTACACTAAAACTTAAGGCATACAAACTAATGGAAGAAAATAAGGATGTCACGATAAGCACTGTATTTGTTGACATTCCGTGACACAGCGAAATTCATGCTCGACTGAGGATTAAATATTTAGATAACCTTTCGTTTGCAGGAGTGTTTGACCTTCTACCTAGTTCTATCTATATGGTGTGACCAGAAATTCTAAGTTTTGTCAGCCATTTCCGAAAGCTTAACCTTTCAATATCTAACAAATAACTTTCAAATCCAAAACCAGCCTTGAATAATCTGTACGTTCTCAGTATGTCAATATTCCACATTCCCTTTATACGATCTCCAACGCTGGGAAAAAAGGAGGCCTCCTGGAACAGTCATGAACATGCAGCCGACTTCGTTTTGGATCAAACATTTGTCCACAGTTCGTAAATGTCATCTAAACTCTATGTCTTCTAGAAATATTCGGCTTCACTAAGGGAGCTTTCATTTACAATGAGGTGGGGGCTGGAGGAATTGGGTTACATTCGGAAACCTGTCCCAAGGAAGGTCATTCTCTGAATATATCTTCTGTGATAGAGTCAATGTTGCAGTGAAATTTTACAATTTTTAATAGTGAATACAAATTCTCAATGTTCCAAATCACCGGCGAAAACTAGGACAGAAATGCGTACAATAAGAGAGCTGTCGATATCTGAAGGCAAATTTTAAGTTCATACGACCCACAACTTTATTTTCACTAATTTCACTTGAAGTTGTCAGCACTCTGCCTTTAGAACTACAGTGAGTTAAAGAAGTGATATATGTTGAGGTTAAGTGACAAATGGCAGTTTGCATTTTCGTCGCTTATGTTCATTACAAATCAAAAGTACACTTCTTGATAAAACCTGCAACATTTAAGCTGTTGTTGAATTGCCCCCCAAAAAATGTATAAACGAAATAAATACTGGCTATGCATACTTTATCAATTAATGTTTCATAACTAGCTTCATCAGTTTGCCTAGCAACATGAGCATGTATGTCAATCAAATTCTGCTGTTACACGGAAAGGACGAAGTTTTTGCTTCAAAAAGCGAAAGTATAAGTTTGCTGATTTTCGGGAAACACCATTGTGACCGGTGGCAGCACACGAGTGCCCTACTCCTGTATAGGAATCTGAATACAAAAATGAAATTGAATCAATCAAGTTTTACTCAATATGTGTTGTTTTTTATCAAAAATCAACGGATAAGTTACAGAGTTATACATAACCCGCACACAACACATCTTGGAGTAATAGTGTTTGCTATATGTCCGAAATTAAGAAGTGGAATGCAACTTTAACCGAATAGACTAAATCCGTCGTTTTTGTAAATGGATATGCTGCAAATGATCCGGTACCAAACATGCATAGAAACTATTTTTAAGTGTTGTTTTAAGGTGAGGTATCGCAGCGATACTGCATAGTCACATATATTTTGGCATGAATTCAAAATTAACAAAGTGATTTCGAACTTACTATAATGTCCGTGTACTCGTTTCCACAAGCAGGTATGGAAAGCCGTAGCTGTCTTAAGTGACGTCAAATGATGATTTGATGATCATTTGTTATATGGTGATGCACATTCGTTATATGGTGATGGGCATTTGCTATATGGTGATCCGTATTTGTTATATGGTGATGAGCATTCGTTATATGGTGATGTGCATTTGTTATATGGTGATGTGCATTTGTTATATGGTGATGGGCATTCGTTATACGGTGATGGGTATTTGTTATACTGTGATGAGCATTTGTTATATTGTGATGCACATTTGTTATATGGCGATGGACATTTGCTAAATTGTGATGCATATTTGTTGATGATGGGCATTTGTTATATAGTGATAGGCATTTGTTATATGCTGATGTGCATCTGTTATATGGTGATGGGCATTTATCATATGGTGATAGGCATTTGTTATATGGTGATGGGCATTTGTTATATGGTGATGGGCATTTGTTATATTGTGATGGGCATTTGTTATATGGTGATGGGCATCTGTTATATGGTGATGTGCATTTGTTATATGGTGATGGGCATTTGTTATATGGTGATGGGCATTTGTTATATTGTGATGGGCATTTGTTATATGAAGATGGGCATTTGTTATTTAGTGATGTGCATTCGTTATATGGTGATGGGCATTTGTTATATTGTGAGGGGCATTTGTTATATGGTGATGGGCATCTGTTATATGGTGATGTGCATTTGTTATATGCTGATGGGCATTTGTTATATGGTGATGGGCATTTGTTATATTGTGATGGGCATTTGTTATATGATGGCGACAGCGAGAGAATACCGCGTACGCATAAGAAGACGTCGCCGTACTCTACATCTGATTTTAATCAGATTGGATGTGGATATGCTGTGTTATATTGTGACGTGTGATTTTTTTTGTGATGTTGATTCTTTCTATTTTGATTTGGAATCTTTTTCATAACGGTGACTGTAAACTTTCGAATCGTGAGTTTCAAAATTTTTAGTTGCATAAGTAAGTTTTTAATCATTTAATCATTTTCGAATGTCAAACTAAGAATTTGGTTTATCAGTACTTAGTACGTCTATTGGTTGAAAATACCAGCATTCTATAGTACTGTAGGCCTAGTATTTATATTTTGCGGTACCCTCTGTGAGGCCATTATTCTATCGATCCCGAGGGAGGACTGACTGTCTAGGGATATTGTGTGTCGGATTTCCCGCCTGATCAGCGACAATTACCCAAGAATTTGCACCTCAGCAACTGGGCAGACTTTGAACTGTGAACGACATTGGACGATTGCTGTCGTATAAAGTGAGCACCAGTTCAATGTAACCCCTATTTTACTTAATTAGTCACCTCCCCTCTCACACTATTTAAAACAAGTCATGCCATTCCAAGAACATGAACAAATTATAGAAAAGCTCGCAGCATGACTGAATGTCTTTGTCTCCCCTGTCAACCAGAGTCCAACAGTTTATGCCCGCCTTGTTGCCATAGTGACTGTTGTCTTTCCATTCAGAAGATCCGTACAAGACAAAGACTGAAACTGCACAATGATATTTATTTTTATCTGCAGCCTAGATCGGGACAAAGCTCTATACCATCAGCAATAAACCACAAAAGTACACGCTACAGCATATCTCTCGATATTAAGATCTTAGAAAATTTGCACAGGAACATTGACGTGTGGAGTTCGTACACCCATGAGTCGCCTAAGCCTTATGCCGCAAAAACTGCATGTGTTTTTTTCGGCTAAACGATTGTGGCCTAATACACCGATGTCAAATGGGCCGGTGCAAAAGTTACGCTACAAGCCGTTTAATCTACAACGAACACGTCGAACAGAAGCGAAATAGCCTGGCGTTTCAGTATGCGTGCACAGGAATAACTTCCGGTCAAGGTGGTACACGTCTGTAAACTACACAGTCCCTCGTGGGCTATTCAGCTCTGGGACTATTCGCCCCATAGTACGAGTGTACAGAAGCGAGAAACAATTGTTTCTCGCTTCTGTACACTCGTCTATGGGGCGAATAGTCCTAGAGCTGAATAGCCCACCAAACGACTGTGGTAAACTACAATATGTATATCCGTCCGTGTGATCAAAATTTGAGAGTATTGTCGCATACTCTGATATCCAAAACATTGATGTAAAAACACTCCGCAATAAAACTAATGCTACTACAAATGATGATAATGATTAAATAATAAAAGGGTTCGCGATGATTAGCGTCAAGTCTGTTTAATAACGAAAAATGACTCTAGCCATGTCTTTAGCCCCGCGTCTTACATGTACGGTTTGTTCATGTCATTCATTTCGTGTTCACTCATTACATAGCCGTGCAATATATGTCCAGCAGAATTGTTCGGAGTTCAGAATCCGCGACGGTCCTGTTGCTATCGTTGCAAATTCCATTGGTAACGGTAACTTTGCTGCCTTCATTGTCGCCTGTGGGCCGTGCCCCAGCTTTTTCTGCCGCGTTCGCTGTGTAGCGCCGGGCGGTGTTTGTGTAGCGCTGTACGGGCCGGCGCTGCGCTACACAGCCAACAAGGCAGAAAAAAGCCGGCGCACAGCCCGTCGGCTACAACTATTGCAGCTTCATGTAACTTTAACCAATCCGACCGTGAAAATCAAGCACACAACGTCCCTTGGGATTGCGCGGGCTTCCGGCTTCTCAGAGGACGCTTTCTTAACCCCGGTCGTGGTCGTACCGTAAAAATTGTATTACGCCAACGATGCTATATGACGAGTGGTTATAATTTCAGTTACTAGTATTTAAACATACCAGGTGGTGATATACCTAATTCTTAGTTATATGATATTGTATCATATGCCTAGCTACCGTTTCGAAATTGAGTTTCATTATTCTAAACGTTTCTTGAATACACAAATATTTATTTGCATCTCAAAAATAGGCGTTGTATGGTCCTCATCACATCATGAAAAGTCCACAGCACAACATGATGAGTCCACATCACAATATAAAGAATGCCCATCACCATATAAAGAATGCTCATCATAATATAACGAAGGCGCATCACAATATAAAGAATGCACGTCACAATATAAGGAATGGCCATCACAATATGAGGAATACACAGCACAATATGAGGAATACACATTAGAATATAACAAATACCGGTCGCAAAATAAAAAATGACCATCACAACATAACAAATGTTTATTATAACATTACAAGTACCCATTACTATATAACAAATGTGCATCATCATACAACAAATGTGCATCACTATGTAACAAACCCGCATCACCGCATAAAAAATGCCCATTACCATATAACAAGTACCCATCACTATATAACAAATGCACATCACCATATAACACATGCTTACCACTATATAACGAATGCCCATCACAATATAAGAAATGCCCATCACCATATAACAAATACCCATCACTATATAACAAATACCCATCACTATATAACAAGTACACATCACCATATAACGAATGCACATCACCATATAACACATGCCCATCACTATATAACAAATGCCCATCACTATATAATTAATGCCCATCACCATATAACAAATGCACATCACTATATAACAAGTGCCAATCACCATATAACAAATGCACATCACCATATAACAAATGGGCATCACTATATAACAAATGCCCATCACCATATAACAAATGCGATAACAAATGCGCATCACCATA
The DNA here is from genome assembly GCF_041260155.1 of Ptychodera flava. NCBI lineage: Eukaryota > Metazoa > Hemichordata > Enteropneusta > Ptychoderidae > Ptychodera > Ptychodera flava. The sequence goes on from NC_091932.1 coordinate 38,259,447, forward strand.
TAACAAATGCGCATCACCATATAACAAATGTCCATCACTTTATAACAATGTCCATCACTATATAACGAATGTCCATCACTATATAACGAATGTGCATCACTTTATAACAAATGCACGTTAAATAACCATTTTACTTCACTTAAGACAGCTACGGCTTTCCATAAGCAGGGCTAAATTCCTATTGAACTACTAAACTACAGTAAATGTCATAGAATTCCAATGGAGGACATAATACTTGATTTTGTAAAGTTGATAAGCCCTATCAATATCCTTTGCTAAGTTCCTTTGTCCGTGGGATCACATCAAAGACTGATGGTTTACGATACGTCCCGCCACTTTACGCCTACTTAAAATTGATTCTGGATGGTATATTCATCATGCACATGAGAGAAAATGCCGAGAGAAATGACCGGTTGACCTCGCTGTTAATTTTATGCAGGAAATTACAATAACAATGCTTGGTCGAATGACGCAGTGCCTTGAGGGTGGGATCGCCAGTGGTATAGGGGGAGGAGTACCTTCCCGATGGTGATAAGTGGTGCGGAATACCGTCGCCTAGGTGACTTGCGTTGCAAATACCTGGACTGAACCCACGCGTGGACTGAACCATTTGGTTTTTTTATGGTGTCGATGGTACTTTGACAATAAAAGTAAAGATGCACAGATATCGAGTTTATTGTCTTGTTTATGAGCGGCCAGTATTTCCAACAGCATGAATTACGTGCATTTGCCCTAGAAGAAATAAATAATTTCGAATAAAACATCGCGAATATAACCACATTCCTTAAGCTCGACGTACCCCAAAGAACCATGAAATCGCCCGACTTTCGATTGAAGAGATGAGTTTTGCCAAACCGCGTATACAGAAAAAGTGGCAGATGACTTTATTTTAGAATCATAGACAGTATAGCGAGATGTAAAAAATGTGAAAGAGGCTCCCCATCTAACTATCCTAAATGTTTTTGTGTCGAGTTTGTGTTTGATTCGTTTCGAAAATGTGTTCCTACATTCTTATCCGATTGTGTGTGTTAATAAAAATGTTTGTTTCGCTTTGGATATTTGTAGAGAAGTTTGGATTAGTGTGTACGGTAATGTTTTGTTTGTGTGGGGATTGCTTATGGCGAGACGCAGCCGGACCTATGTTGTTACAAAAGTTGATAGAGTCGCCCTTTGACGCTTGCGTTTCGAAACCCGGGTGTGGTTTCTCATCAGTCGCGGTGTAGATTCTTTCCTTAGTTTGTGTTTGTGAAAATTTATTTAAATGCATTTTAGTGGTCTTGCTTTTCGATTAGCGAGGCAAGTATATTAATTTTTGGTCACGTTGTGAGTCCGTTTGGTGGTTCGGTTTGTTTGTTCTATGTTTCTTTACTTCGGTAAATTTTGTTTTGACTGGTGTGTCTTTTAGATTTTTGCGGAGGTTTGTGAATTTTTAGGCAATAAGTACCACTGGGGGTACGGATTTTATGTTTATTGGATCAAGATACTCACAAGTATCCTGGTTGATGTGCTTGTTCTCGTACATTTTGATTCATAGTTCGTTTACTTTGTTTACTGTTTGTTCTGGCTTGTTGTGTATAATTTTGAGTGTTGCGTAATTGCCTTTCGCATTCGAGTACGTAATCGTTTGTGTTGACAATGACGAAAACCCGACCCTTGTCGAGGGTTTTTTCCCCGAAATTTGTCTATTGTTTGCAAGCTGGTTTATCGCGATTCTTTTAGCACGCGACATGTTTTGTTTCCTTGTTTGAAAGGGTATCTCTAGAAGTGCGAGTTTAGCAGCTTCAGATAGCTTTCAAGTTTTTGGTGTTTGTTGTTTGTGGAGCCCAATTTGACTTTTCTTTGAATTTGTGTTGCGATTGTTTGTGTCTCACGATGTAGCGTAGTCACATTTTACGACTTTATTTGTTGAAATCCTGAGGTGGTTTTATTCTGTTTGGTTTTGTTGGCGTCCGAATTAATTTTAAGGCCTTTGCCTAGTACTATTTTTCGGAGTTTCATAGTTTGAGCGATGATAGGTTGTTGTTGAATTTCATGTTGTTGTCGGCTTTTCTTTGGAAATAGCTGATTTATTTCCACGGCCATTTTTTCTGTCACGTTATTTTTATGTGTACGATTTTTGTTATTTCTTTTAAGTGTTTGTGTGTTCTATGTCATTTTATGGGGTTTTTTGGGGTAGTTCTCTTTTTGGAGTGTTTGGTGGCCCTGAAAAGGGCCGCTTGGTATGGGTTTTTGTTAGCGCTTGGCGCGTTTGTTTTGGCGATGAGCCTATAGCTTTTTTATGCTTCTTTTCGCCGATTCGATGTGCTTGGTAAGTAGGTGTTTGCCGCCTTCTTGTCACTGTGTGTGCGTACATGGACAGTCTGCATAGCCCTTGAATGTGGTCTCGATTTTGATCAAACCATGGAGGTACCTCCATGATCAAACTTACATTTAGGAATATATATCAAAACTGATAAATGATTTTATGTTTTCACATGGGTTCACAAAAAGTTTCGCCCCGGTGTTCATTTTTGGCCCAGGAATTCCATCTACCCACCCTTTACAGAGTAGTAAGCTTATGGGGCAAGTAAATATGGATGCGCCGGTGCGATTCAACGATCAACCTCTATATCGCATCGAAAGTCAACAATTTTACGGCACGGACTATGATTTTATAAGTTTATACACAGTCCCTCGTGGATAGAAAGACTGTGGTTTATATAAAAATTATAAGGCGCGGGGTATTATATATTGACTGATTACTGTAGCTATAGATAGGCTACATTCAGGACGGGCAGCGACGGGCAGTAATTAGTAGGCAAAACCACGGTCCCTCCACAGAGGGACCGTGGCAAAACAGGTGGTTTTCACCGTGGGCAGAACTCGGTGCAATGATACTGAACATTAATAGTTAGCCTGTCACCTTGAAGGTAATGCTGTAGGTGAAACAAGTAAGCTTACTACTCAAACGCACGATGGTACAAACATTCCTACCTCCATGGTACAAACAACACCACAAGTGAAACGTACACATAGAAATACACGCGTTCCTACGTTGTGCCCACCCGGGCCACGCGATTAAAATATGACTGATACTGCTGGATAGTGTTAATTGGGTCGGTAAACAGTCAACTAATAGTTTAATTGACTACCTGGGTGATTGGCAGGTCGTGTCCAACGACGCATATGCAAAGCAGGCCAAAAGACAAAAGCCCCCAAAGTTATTGACAGCTGGCCAGGGGTCACCATGAATACGTAATGAAGCTTCACTACGCAGAAACTGCGTAGTCAAGCCCTTCTTAACCGGTCAAACTCTCTCGGCATTTTTCGGCATGTACCAGGAACGATGTAAACTAGCTGAGAGGGATGTTGAATGTTGGGCTAAAGCCGTCAGAACAATTCTGTTTCAGTATGGTTTTGCAGAGTCTTGGTACAACCAGGGCGTGGGCCATGAAGGAAAATTTATTTCCGAATTTAAACAACGTTGTCGTGACATTGATTTATAACAATGGCACTCTGATATGAGTACATACAGCAGACTTGAAACCTATAGACTTTTCAAATCATCGCTCACTGTAGAACCATACTTACTTACTCAAATTAAAACCAATTTTCAAATCCACTTTAACTACATTTCGTTTATCAAATCATGTACTTAATATTGAACAGGGTCGGCGTAAAAATATTGAACGCCAAAATAGATTGTGTCCTTGTAATGAAGGTATCATTGAAAACGAATACCATTTTCTGTTACAATGTAAACTTTACCAGGCTCTTAGGGAAAAATACTTACCGGAGCATTATCACATCAATCCCAGTGTGGATAAATTCATTCAGTTAATGTCAACACAAAATACAAATATACTTCGAAAATTAAGTTGTTATTTATTTCATGCTTTCAAGAAAAGGAGAGAGATAGTTGATAAATCTATGCTTTTTGTATTTTTGATTCCAATTTAGGTTGTTTGTAATTTATCTATTCAAGGTCACTGTTCGTTAATTCGCTGTTATGTATTATTTTGCAGCACATAGGGCTGGAGGCCTACAGTGCAAGTGGAATAAACAACTATATATACAAAAAAGATGCATATCCATTTAAAATCCATGAGCACTTCTTAAGTATCGGTAAAAAAGTGCAGTATTTGATCAAGACAACTTGTAATTATGACCTAAAGAGACAATCTTTGCTTCGTCATAAACCACAACCACGGAACATCAAGTCCTGCCATAACAACCTTATAAGTACCACGCTCAAGTTTGACAAGCCTGAGATGGTTAGTGATTGACACCGATACAATCATAGATAGACAGGCCTCACTAACAGAGTAAAAAATCTAAATTTCCTTAAGATAAAATATCTATTTAACTCGCTCCTTTACCTCAGAGATAACTGTGATTTCTAGTAGTAGATATCCATGTCTCTTAAATGATGCACTTATAATTGACGTTTGTGTTTCCAGCAGTTGTACTTTCGATTAGTAAGTATTTCGAAGAATGCTAGAGTTTACAGCGGCCAGCTTTCAATTGCCGGTTCTGTTTATGAAATCATATGCTCGGTTCGAGGCAAGCTAAGCCCGAATTGCAAATACAATCCCGTAACATGTTCGTTATTTTCACCACAGAGTAACATAAACAGAGTGGCAACACTTGCATGCCTTTTGTTCCATGGTCGTCTCGGTAGACTATTGGCTTTTCATATTAAAATGAGCTTAAAAGGTGTTAAACTTTTGGAGGCTTGGTTTGTTGTTGATAATTACACGAGATTATGCGAAACATACGACGAGATGGCATCGTACTGCCAGTCGCGTAGCAACCATAGTTACTTTGTGAGCTCTCAGGCCAGAAACACTGCTTCACGCCAATCAAAACATAACACGCCAGCAGTTTCATAAACATGTCATTTCTTGGCGCACGTGTAAAAGACGGTATGACTGACCGTAAACCATTGAGTAAAACCAGACAGTATCGATAAAAGACTTTCAAATTTGGTTCAAACACACTCATTATATATTCATAAAAATATTAGAGGAATTTTTAAAACGGTAAAACCCACTTTCCTGAAGCTCAAAACACTCCCGTTTTCGCCAGCACATCAATTCCGATCAGCACCACACGACAACAACAACACAAGCTTTGTCGAACATACTTTCGCTTAACAATTGGTGAAAATCCGAAAATTACCGAAGGGTGCATGGTCGGCACTCTTCGGAAAAGAGAGCAAAGAGCTTCGTGAGGCGAGGCAAACATGGATTGCTTACGTAACCGCTTCACGCCTTAAACAATAGCTGTTGCCACTCTGTCTGATATTACTCTGTGTTTTCACTGAAAATATACATCAGCAAAATTGATCCGTCCACATAAGACAATGGTTTTGTGAAATCTATTGTTGATGTCCAGGGCCATACGTGTTCCTATGGTGGTACCTCTCGTGTAACTCTTCTGACCGACCTCCCAATATCGAAGATAAAGGCGAGTATACCACCTGTTGAAGAAAATGAGCAGCAACTATTACATTTACATTCACAAGTTAACCAGATTGATTATGTTCAATTAAGAGTTTGTTGAACAGATATTTTCAGTGTTGTTGGCCCTGATATGTCTTGTTTTCTGGCAAATTCAAATGTAAAAACTTAACTTTTACCAGAATTTGAAATGCTTTAGTCAAACTTCGTTGGTCCACTATTATTGTTTTAGATGGACAGCCACCTGTCTATTCAAGACTTTTACAACAGAGAGACAGAGACAGAGAGAACCAGAGACAGACAGACAGGCAGACAGTGACTATTTTATATTGGTGGTATCTTTATGAGGGTGAAACTTACTCCTTGTACAATTACATAGTTGAGGTGTTTTTGGCTGTATTATACACATTCGCCCAGATACGTACCACCTAGTGAACACGCTGCACAAAAGTAGAAGGTACCAATCCATCCAACTTGTTTAGAAAGAATGTTAATGTACACTGTTCCTAATATTGTTGAAACCGCGACCGAAGAATACAATAAACCATAGATTTCTCCTGCATACTCTTCACCGAAGGACCTGCAGCATTGATCAAGTATATCATCTTTTCACAGAAAGGGCAGGTAACGATGCACATCAATGAAGTGCCATTTGTAACAAGGACTCAAAAATGCCGATTGCAACTCCATATCACAATTGCAATATATGGGTAGGTTCCTCAACAGACGTTAAAAGACTTTCATCGTGGCAATCGTCAATAAGAGGTATGTAAGCGAAGACTTCACGAATTACCAGTAGTGTCAAGTGAATAGAGATCAGTGGTAATTAGGACATATGTAGGCAAATCGCCTCAACTGTCCGTAATTAATCAATCAGATGCAAAATTGTTTGTCAGATGAACCTTTACTCAAACATTTTCATCGTTATACTCATTCATTCTAAACCTGTTCAATTTTAAAAGTTATTACATTGACATATCACGTACCTTGCAGTGGCCATCGGAAATAGAGAAAAGATTCCGGACATACAAAAGAATATGGCAAAGATCCAGATGGTAAACATCACTTTTCCAGTCTCCAGAGTGAGTATGAGGGTTAACATGAATACCACATTACATGTACTTAATCCCAGCATTGCACACTGTGAGTAGAGATATTTGTGAATTACATAAATCTGACGCACTGAAGGATTTTACATGCATTTACATCGATACTTTTTCATAAGGATTCTCTCTTCGTCAATTCCAACACTCTCACAGACACGACAGCACGAATTAAGGTGGTTGGAAAGGCTAGAGCGTCAGTTATAAATTTCAACAAAACTATTAAAATATAAAAGTAGTCAACATTCTCTGTGGAATAAAAAAAACTAGACATTTGGGCACAAAGGCATTGCAGAGTTATAGCCTGTTAAAACTTCTGAAAAACTGACCAAATAAGAAGAAGTTTGGGAGTCCTTAGTGTATTAACTATGGTAGAGGTCCCCTAGCTTTTAATAAAATGTTTGAAAAGGGAAAGTCATTATTTGCTGTTTTTCAGGAAAGTTTGACAAGGCGGTGCTGGCATTCAGAGTGAGTGACTGCTATTGTAAATGCATTTTTAGATTCTTTGAGTGTCAAAGAGGTGTCAAAAGTGAGATTAACCAAAAAAAACTGCTCTATGACTTCAAAAGAGGGGTGCAAATATGGCTTGTTTTCAACATTTTTGACAGAATAACAGTTTTCCTACATAATTTTATACCAATTTAATCCAACTTTGAAATGAGATATGGCATGGAATTTTACAGCCTATTAACAAGGTTACAGATAAGATTTGTACGGCATAATTTTCCTGTATTTGAAGTACTTTTTGAAAAATCACATTTTGAAATTTGAAAGAATTTTAAATAATTTTTTGATATATAAACCCATGTAAAATCATAAAAACAAATTTTATTTACAAATCCTGCCGTACAAATCTTACAATAAATAGTGTCAACATATTTATAACTAATTTGGTAATATTAATACTATCCAATTATTATTAAATTCAAATATGTAAAAAAATATGAAAAATTAAATTTTAATATTTACTGGTGTCATATTTCAAAATCATGGCTGCAAATATACAATTTTTATATTCTTTGGAGAAAATATTAACTAAGGGAGTTATCCTGATAATTTGAACTAAATATCTTGATTCTAACACTTGAAACTTGACATTAACTCTGAGAAAAGAATTGGTGCAAAAATAGCCTTTCCAACCACCTTAAAGCCTTCTTATACTAACACGATTGGAACTAATTCGGGATAATTAGATGGTAAAGTAATGTCAGTTTAATCTGATAAAGTAAGTTAATCTGTTTGTCTTTTAAGCAATACACTTGTTTCTAGGGTTAATTTGTCAACTTGCAACATTCAGTAATAGGGCACCTAACACCTTTGAGGAAAATGAAAAATATAGCGATGCCATGTTTCCAAATTAGTTCCAATCGTGTAACATGTATGCACGTATAGCATTCAGTATCTAGTTTTGACATCACGATATGGTCTGAAATAGAATACAGACACTGTATTCATCCCAGTAGATAACAGATCTTTGGTGTATACTTACACGGAAAGAAAATTTGTCGCCAAGGTAACCCCAAAATAAACGACCGAGACAGTCAAAAACCGAAGCCAGTGATCCAACAAGAGCTAAGTAGTGATCATCGAAGATGACGTTTTGACCAAACACCTGGAATTCGATAGAAAACGATGAACATAAAATATATATTCGTGATATTCTATCAGATGTAAAGGTAAGTGAATTTGACTAGTAGCCCTGCAAGTGAACAGGATGCCCATATGTATTTCATATAATAATGATCTGACCTAAAATCGAGTCGCTACATCGTCTATTCTTCATTGGTTTGTGGATTGAGACACGTACAAGTCTTAGATAAACTTAACGTAAATCGAATTGTTTCGGTGTTTGGTCTACAATTAATTCTAAGGATTTCAAAACCACAGTATGAGATTTCCATTTGTTACTTCTGACATTGTTATGCTGACGTTTTGTACAAAACTTGTTGTTTCCTTTATTTCGGTATATTGCATCTTAAAAAACAACTAAAAACATTTTTCACCTATAGTGGATCTTGCGCCCATGAGGAAACCATTGAACGAAAAGTTTGACCCATAGTTCACATATCAATCGAAATTTACTGCTTCATTTCCGTGATTAGTTATTTTTATCAATCCATTTAGATAGTCGTAATGAAGCACTACGGATATCAAAAACCACAAGAGGAGGACATTGGGTTCAGATAATAATTCACATTAGTTAACACATTATATACTCTTGTAGATGTAACAAACCTATCAAAGTTTACGTTTCTCATGTTTACAACTTTTTTAACCAGAATTGTTTTTGTGGTTACCGTTTTTGTAATTTTTGTAGTTTCAGCTAATCTGACGTACTTCTTTATGTCAGAATTTTTGTATAATTGCCTGTCATCCACTTCTTTGTTTCTCATCCCAAGGTATTTTAACAATTATTTTAATAGTGATTACTCTCAAATTACCTTAGATACCCATGATGCTTTTCATGTGGATAGTTATGTCGCAAAAGTTTCTCTGCAGTGGCCGTATAAAGAAATACAAACGACAACGGAATCTAAGAGTGGCAGTGCGTACAAAAGTAGTAGTACTTTTTCGTGTAGTTTATATTAAAATCAACCAACGCAAGTCGTTCTAGGAGGACGAACATTGCGATCTTGCTGATTACTTAACTGCAATCTCCATCGCTAATGCTGAAATAGAGAATAATATAACTCAAAATTGAAGCAGTTGACTCTCATTACTGCTTAAACAAACGGAGTTTACATATTAACCGCGCTGGCTGTCTTCTGCCAAAATCGGTTGAAATTGAGATTCGAGACCAAAAAAGAGATGCGGTAATCGCCCAATGATTGGGATAATTTGAATATGGCAAGATCACTCGATATCTGATAATGAGGTTGATTTACTTTGCCCTAAGAAAATTTTTACTCGTCGAATGTTATAAGTTTGAGTATTTTGTGTCATGAGTACTGTTGCAGGCAGGAGACAAGGTCTGTCTGCCTAAAATCTTCATACCTATTTTGATCCACTCCTTGCCTTTTTCCTTTCGACTTTCAAACATGTTTCCTAATGTTTTCTCACCTAGCAATCTACCAGTTTGTTACACATTAATGAAAGTGTTACTCAGATACCAAGGGATTTATAAAGTTTGCAAAGACTTTAGTCATAATTTACAATTGATGATTAACAAACTTACTTTGTAAAGCGGAAATATCAGTTGCTTGGTTACTGAGCTGAGAAGTAACGTAAACCACATTATCCAGAATACTCTCTCACGAATCACCAAACTCGGTTTCAAATTATCCTCGCTGATGTCTTTCTTTTTGTTGTTCTCTTCGGACAGTATATATTGCCCTTCGTGTTGTGGTTCCGGGTGTATTGAAACGCTCTTGTGGGGAAATACGAATGACGAATGTCCAAAAGAAAAAATAATTTGAAAGTTTTATTGATAGTGATACTGTTCAGACGTTAAAGTACCATATATAAATATACATATTTTCTTGAAAAAGTTGACAACAGACATGTAAATAGATTGGTTTGAAATACTGTATTGTAATTGAACGACCTTATTTAAGTTTTTAATGATCACATCATAATAAATGGACGCCCTAGGCGTCCAGCAATGACTGTCGCTGTCAAATGACATCAGCTTTGTTTGCTAATTATAATCGACGAAATCACGAAATCGCGAAATGGCCAAATGAAGAAACAAAGAAACTGAAAAAAGACATTCATAAATTAGTAAAGAAATAAAGAAAATAGCAATAGATAGAAATAATTCTTACAGACAAAAATAAAAATTGCATGTTCTGTTTTTTTTCCCTCTAACATTAATCATAATTATGAGCGTCTAAACCTTTCGAAAAACGTTTGAATATAACGTGCCGGAGTAGAAATCGCTATCCGTATATCTATATAGTTGCCTGGCCAGGTTTGTAAAAATGACTCTCCCCATTCAAAAAGTTCCAAATCCTGTGATAACTGACGAATCCCTTGTGAAAAGCGATTATGGAGTCTTTGGACTAGCCAGCTATACTTGATTGGGAGGTGATGTAATAAACGAAGAATAACTGGTACGGTATATAAGAGCAAACATTGATCATAATGCATTTCAACGTAGAGAAAGTCAGTAATCATGATATCTAATGGTATGGCTGTTACAGTCCAGATCAATTCTAATAATAGCCCCTGGTGATTTTGTTTTCCGCGAGTCACAAAAGTTACTGTTTTATTTGTTTTGCTCATTGCGTTCATATTTTGTTCACGTCATTTTTATCTTTCCGAGGGTTTACTCTATCTGTGAGCCAATTCTATTTGTGTGCCAGATTTCGACTACATTACTCATTACTTAACAAGGATTCAATCGACATCCGGTCCTGACTGAAACACGATTGAAATAATTACTCTCTTGAGAACAGCTGCAATAACACTACCGTAACATATGATAGTATCTAGCGCATGATGATGATGGAGAGGTGACAGTACGGTGATCTCGTTCAGAAAATCCACTTTCTTTTGATATCGTGATCTTTGAAATACGACGTGCACAGAGTGAATTATTTGAAATTCTCCATTTAATGTGTTAATCAGTTTGGTGTCAGGAATGCAGTGTGTAATAATGCAGATTTATGCAAAGGTTCAACGTTGATGTTGAATGCTAATGTGAAAGAAATTGAAACGAGCAGTTTGAGATAGGGTACGATAATTAGGCGTAACCCAGGTGCTATCTGACAGTCTCTTGCAAGGGCTATCAGGCTTTGACCGGGAAATTTGGTTTGGCATTACGGACAAGGTGCCGCCTTCCCCTCCCTGTAGACAGTGAGCATCGTTGTGACATGCGGTGCGATATTATGGTGTACTGCGAAATCCGTTATTGCCATTTTTCTTTTGTCGGTCAAAGTTTACATTTTTCCCTAAGAAAGACAAACTTTTCTGAAATAATGTAGTAAGAAGAAAATTAAAACTATAAATTCTTAACCGCCTACATTACAGTTAATTTGTAGGTTTTTTGCTCATGCAGGATATAAAATCAATTCATATGCATAAATATAATATAAGCATACAATAATCTAAACTTATGATATCAACAAATTAGATACATATCACTTCGCATAGCATTGCCGATGAATTGACACTACAATTGAAACACAGCCAAACCCGTTGATTCCCTGCCATACTCTACACAATGCCTCTTCTATAATCTTAGCTGTATTGCTGCCATCTTCTAGTCAGTTCGAAGGAACTCCGGTAACATTTCAAGCAATGGTAGAAGTGTATCTCATCTTACTTTGAAAATTTTGAGTTGTTGGAATTGTAATTTCTGTTCCTGGCAAAGTAGGACCCCTATATTAGTATAGGTATTGTCTTATATCTCCAACGGACGAAATCAAATGTCTTCTGAACAACATGTCAAACACTATGTGGCCATACACCATGGAATTTGAGACATGCGGCTTTGTCGTGAATCAGAGGTCAAGAACGGACAATACGATATCGTCCCAATTGAAAATGTGAGGCAATACAGTATCTTCGGGAGACAGCAATTATGAAGCTTTATTTCATCAAGTTTCAGAAAAGCTAGAATTCCATCGGTATTATCAACAAATACCCAAATACATGAGTTGGCACACGACTTTGTCGGGAGACATGCAGGTAGGAAACTAGCCAGTGTCTCGTTTAAACAGAAATCGGCTATACAATATCTACCCGGCAAGGTGCTCTTTATTCAAGATGGTGTTCAATAATATTGAAGCTCTACTTATATTGTAATGGACGACGTTAGTTATTGACATCGTATCAAGAATATTTTTGCTTTAATTTCTCAGTTTTTTCAGTTTTTTATTTCGGCATTTCGCTATTTCACCGTTTCACGGTTTCATTGATTATAATTAGCCGCTATCTGTCGTCAAACCACTGATCTTTAAGGATAGTCTCAACAGGCATGTGATTATATTTCACGAACGCAGATGCAATATTTCTACACTACCGGTAAATGGATTTGATAAAGCAACAATTTATTCTTACCTCATCAACTTTAGGGTCGCCCATGAGCATTACTCCTGTGAGCTGGAGAACGATATAGCAAGCTCCCATTATTAGAAAACATGTTGGTGTTCTGTCTAATATTTCTTCTTGATCAAAATATCTGCCAAGCAATTAAGAATGGTATGTTATTGGTAACATGCAATATTTTATAAAATAATCGTTCTCTATCGAATTTGGAAGTATTTTTAGAACATGATAGCTTACAAAAGTTCCTTTTTGTATAAGGAAAAGTAGATTTGCACCTTATGCGTGACTTACTTGTGTGCACGTGTTCCTTTTGGCAGCAGATTATTTGGATTAATAAAGGCTGTCTGTATTTGATTGAATATAAGAATGCCAACGCTGACTCCTGCGACTAGTGAACCGCTAACAACAGACTTATTATTCGGGAACCACTGAAAGAAAAAAGCGTAATAGTATAATGTATTCATATTTTCCATAATAGTAGTCCGATAACAACGTCACTAATCCTCCGCTTGTAAACACCGCGGGTGTTTGTCAATTGCTTCTACAAGTAATTGTTATACTGAAGCTTCGATGTGGCCAGCTTTGTCCAATCTCAAGGTCTCGAACTCAGCTCCATTTTTAAATTAAAAGAAAATGAGCATTACTGTTGCTCACTCAGTAATTGCGATACCTTTATACTGGCCAAAGCTTTCAAATGAGTTGATGTGGTCGCGCCAACGTTCCTACACAGTGCAGTTATTCGAGATACAAAGGCGAAATCATCATATCTTACCTTCATTCCACAGGCGAGTATTGCCCCATAACCCAATGCGTTACCAATTCCACTTAGTATTCCGTATGTGACAATTACCAGGTAAAATGAATGTTTGATGCTGAAATAGGTGAGGATGATGCCAGTACTGTAATTGTAGAAATTTACATAATGTTTTAATTTGAATATAAAGACAGGAGCTACGGTTACAAAAAATGAAAGTAATTGTCCTGCCAAATGCAACAACCTGGGGATAACGGTTCTAATGGAATAACAAGATGTGAACTGAATCTGTTCACGTGGCTTACAACACGTTCATTACATAGTAGTGCGCTTCATAGAACAATCAGATATCTGTCAGATGATTGTATGAAGCAGATTCGATCAACTTTCTAATTATAAAATACTAACTATAAAACTTCATTTAATGTGCAAATGAACCGTTTATTAACTTGACTCTACTAAATTCTCCATTGAATAATTAGATATCTAGCAGATCAACCAACATCTTTAGCACGTTTCATCAAACTTGGTGCATTTATTTCGTAGTGATGTAACTAATTACAAAACTCCATAAAATATGCAAATGAACCCATAATTAACGTCAAACTACTAAATGCTTTAAAACACAGACAGATCTCTTTCGGATCAGTATCTGCAGCAGATTTCATCAAATTTGGTGCTGTTATTTCGGAGTTATATGACTAACTATAAATCGTCATTGAATATGCAAATAGCTGTTTTTTAACTTGACACTGCCCGATGCTTCTCAATAGTTAGATATCTATCACATCACTATCTGTAGCAGGTATCATTACATTTTGGTGTATGGATTTCGGAATTATATCATTAACTACAAAAGTTCTTTAAATATGCAAATAAGCAGATAATTGACATGACACTCACAGTATCATCGAAATGTTCTGAGATTGTCATCTGTGAAAAATTTGCCTAGGGTCTTATCTGAAGTGCAAATTTACAGTCTTTGAATGGAACGTAGTGTTTCTACTTTATTCCCACTCACCCAGCCCAACTCAGTGGTCAAAAGCTATCAAGATTCAGCACTGTTTACAGTGGTTTATTTACTGGCTCGTCCAAGTAGAATAAAGGGCAATATGGCGGAGGACTGGATAGATGAACACTGCGCATGCTCACAGGCATGTAAACAAGTACTTTTGAAGAGAGCGCCACCATCGGGAGAGAAGGGAAAGGCATGGTAGAAACACGGAGTGGAATGAAAAAGACTGACCGGTTGCGGCGAGCTGGAGGGCATCAGCCGATCGATACGATCAGTATATATCCCAAGCTTGTTAGAATAACATTCAATTATAAACAATATCAACAAAGTTCAACAATGCCGTTCTAATGTTTAAATTTCATATTAAATAATTTCGTCTCTAAATTTAATTTTCGATGGCTTCTTTAGAAGAGCTATTGCGTTTCGGTGAACGGGAAAACTCGACGTAAACGAGTGGCATAAAGGTAAAGTTGACAAACATACTGAAGAGGCTCTGTCGGTTGTCAGGAATTAGTTGAAACCGATGGTAAAAGTTTTCGCTGATTAACAACCGATGCATCAGGAATAGGTAGCCCACATATTAGATCAACTGAGAGCCAACGGTGTTACAACCGATAACGTAGTAACTAACCGATAACGTATCAAACCCGATAACGTAGTAAAAATTTACCGATAACGTAGTAAATCAACCGATAACGTAGTAACGAACCGATAACGTAGTAAATTTTTCTAACCGATAACGTAGTAAAAATTTACCGATAACGTAGTAATTTTTCCTAACCGATAACGTATCAACAAATTTACCGATAACGTATCAAATCAATGTATCAATGTATTGGATTAAGTGAATCATGGGAATAGATTCATAGGGATAGATCTATCCTCTATCGATCGATCAAATAGATCGACCGATTGATCGATCGATACACTGATCTATCAATCAATCGATCGATCTTTCTATCGATTGAATGATTGAATGAATTGATCGATTGCTCGACTAATAGAATGATTGATAGATCTATATATAAATATATATATTTTGATGGATATATATATATATATATATATATATATATATATATATATATATATATTTCGATGGATAAATTGATCTATCGACGGATAGATAAATAGAGAGATAGTGTATCAAAGCAGCCCATAAAGTAGCCGAGTGAACAGTAACGTATCAAATTAACCGATGACGTATCAAATCAACCGATGACGTATCAAATCAATCGATGACGTATCAAATCAACCACTGACCTAGTCAAGTCAAAGAGTAAAGATTCCAATCAACTGACAATTCATCAAGTCAACAAATTGGACTTGGAAAAAAGTTTTCAACATGACCGATTATAAAATTTCGTTAATTAAAACTTCAGTTTATCAAAATGACAATAAGTCTTTACAATGTAACTCTCATTCTGGGACTGATTTTACAGGTTAATCTTGACTCATTGTTTAATTGAATTCCTTATAAACAAAATTCATTTATTTTACAAGTCACTCCTGAAAGCAAGCCAAGTCAACAGATTTTGTAGACAACATATTGTTTTTCTTTCCTTTTTATCCTTTCTGTCTTGATTCACGTCAAGTCACATCTTATTTGAAGTAGGATTACGAAGACATCGCAAAATTATTGTGTAGTCGTACATAGTATAGTGCTGATAGAAAAAAAAAACGTTTATGCCAAGAAAAATAAAAAGTTTGTTTCTCATCCTTGCGCGCGTCACAATTCAAGCCCGCCACGTCAACATTTTTTTCCTGCTCATAAGGAAAAAAAGTTTTAAAAACCCGAAAAAATACGCGAACAGAACTGTAAACAAATGGGTTTGGAATGGGTTTGGAAAGTTGTTTCTAATCTTGCTTTTACAACCATACTTTCTGTCTGATTTGTAGCCGATACATACACATTGTAGTTTTCTTTCTCGGTAGGGTTCTCTGTGTAAACCAACAGCCGCTTATTCCCCTGCACTTTGTTTCATCAGTACCTATACTATCTCTTTGGATTTTATCCAACTAGAACTAAACTGTATAGCTACTATAAAAAAACTAGAAACAACTTCCAAAACCTACTCAAGTAGTTTAACAACATTTATAGATCAACTTAGTCGTTCGTAATACCTTGAAAACAGCCGTAACATGATTGATTTGCTACAGAAATTTGTAACAATTTACGCTAAACGGAAAAAATAAATAGGAGAAAAGAAAATTGAGTACGAGACAAAGTGATAACAAATCTATCTATAGATATATCTATCTATTGACCAATTTATCGAATAACTCGATCGATCTATCGATTCATTGATCTATCGAATTAATAGATCCTTCATTCTATCGATCAATCTGCCTATCAATTTATCTATTGATCAATTGATCGATCGATCGACCGACCATCTATCAAACATCAATAGATAGATCGATCGATCTATCCATTGAGTGATCGATTTATTTATCGATACATTGATCGACCCATTCTATCTGTCTATCTATCTATCTATCTATCTATCTATCTATCTATCTATCTATCTATCTATCTATCTAATATCTATCTATCTGTAAATCGATCAATCTATCGCTGCCCATGAATCGCTTAATCAGATATTATCGGTTAATGCGGTATTGGTTGAGTTTTCTACGTTATCAGTTGATTTAATCCGTTATTGGTTCATTGATACGTTATCGGTAAATTTGTTGATACGTTATCGGTTAGGAAAAATTACTACGTTATCGGTAAATTTTTACTACGTTATCGGTTAGAAAAATTTACTACGTTATCGGTTCGTTACTACGTTATCGGTTGATTTACTACGTTATCGGTAAATTTTTACTACGTTATCGGGTTTGATACGTTATCGGTTAGTTACTACGTTATCGGTTGTAACAAACGGTCGTTATGATGGCTGTTGGTCGTAGCTGACCTTGGACTGAGACTTTGAATGGCTCCGGAGTCATTTCCTTAGACGCTTTACCGCACAAGGTTGATGACAGCTGACGTTGTTGGCCCGTTAATAGCTTGTTCGATTAGCTTTTCAAGCTTTCGTTTTTAAATGGCCATTGACCTACATAATATGCCGAGTGTAAAACCCAGTATCATCTAGGAGTTTGCAAGCGTAGTTGAGTATTGTTTCACCTTTACATCAACGTAGCGAGCCATGTTGAAAGCAGCTTAGTACTGCACATTGCCGCGTATCGGACGGTACTGCTGAGCCAGACGACAAGTGCATCCGGAGGATTCAAAGAGTTTGATAAATCGTACGGTAAGGCATTATTATCGATATTGTGCACCATGATCAAGTTTTATCGTTTATTTATCACACGGTTCATCTCATAATTTTCCTCCTATTTAAATGCCCATTCCTTTATTCGCTAACAAACAAAAACATTGCATTGTTTTGCAGGCTGTGGGACAACAATGCTTGTTAATCGGATAAAATATCAGTAATAATCAAGGGGTATGGCAGCGCAAAATTCGCTGGTACTGACAAAGCTATCGTTACGGAGGTCATCCAATTTGATGTCACATTAGCATAATGTCTAGACTTGTTACTTCTCGCAGATGGCTAATAACTCTATACCTAGGTATGAACCGAAAATGCTCACGTGTTTCATTATATATTTAAGTTGTGTGTAAATTTAAACGTTTGCCACACGTTTGCAACTTTATTGAAAGTGTTATGATCAACAATATCCACCACAGATTAACTCTAAAGGTCTTTAAGAATATAAATATGAAATTAGCTGAAATAAAATACTTAATTTTTTGACTGCTGTCGTTGTATAAGTGTAATTGCATTGGTCAAGTTCTTCACGCCATATATGCCAAACTGTGAAAGCTCATTATAAATTATAAAATATTTTATATGAAAATGCGAAATGACTTTCAATATTGTTTTAACCTGGTGTCACCAATGTACGAAGCATCTTTTGCCAACCTTGATCCAGTTAATACCGATATAAATTTCTAACTAGGAAAGTCAATTAAATATGCAAATTAGGAATGGGCTGAAATGAAATCCTTAAAGGGAAAGTTACACGACCGTGGGCGCAAAATAGGGGATAACTGTGGACGCAAACATTTACATACACTGGGTGGGTGTTTGTGAATTCTCATAGCATCACATTGACCATAGACCCTCGACAAAATTTTTCGAAAGTCTTTCCTTAGACCTTATAATAAATTTAAATAATCACGACGGGCAAAGTCGTGACATATGCAAAGAAGGGGTCAAAGTAAAAAGTGCTGAATGACTTTCAAGAATGTTGTATCGTAGAATTCTCAATATATGTAGCAAGTTTCGTCAACTTTGGTTAAGTCAATTAAGATATATGCCCATAATTAGGAAAGTTCATGAAATATGCAATTTAGGATTTCTTGAAGTAAAATGCTTAGTGACTCTCAATAATGTTATATCGTATTATCTTTGATGTACATGGCAAGTTTCATTAACTTTGTCAAGTAAAGTTAGATGTATATCCCTAATTAGAAAAGTTCATTAAATATCCAAATTAGGAATTTGCTTATGTGAAAATGCTGAAATGACTTTCAATAATCATGTTAAATCATAGTATCTTCAATATACATACCAAGTTTCGTCAATTTTGGAAGAGTCAATTCAGATATATCCCTAACGTGTGTGAACACCTTCAAGTAAAAAGGTCATAAAATATCAACAAAATCGACGAAGCAGTGTGAGAGGGTATGACCGTGCATGATATATCGGTACCGCCGTGCTAATCGGTCACCAATAATATAATTACACTATAATAAAATTCTGAATAAATGCCCAGCTTGTCGTGAGGTGTTCTTAAGTCGTTTGTCTCAGTATCCAGAACCTAGGGGCGACTTGCAAATAGGCTTTGGTTTACAGATTCTATAGTTTACAACACGAAACACTTGCGAAATGATATCTGCATGAGTGGTGTGCAAAAGTTATCTATTGTTATAACCGAGGTGCATGCAATCGAATATTTTCATAGGACCGTAGCAGACGGATAGTTACGTTTTATTACGTGATGAAATGTGGCCTTGCTATCAAAGCTTGCTTATTACTTCCGAAGAAAGGAAAACGGAGCCATATAATATGATAAAGTGCAGCTGCTTAAAAAGTTATATTTGACCAGCAAATTGTCAAAATTTGCAACCAGTCCAGTGCCGTGGGCGCACGATAGACAACGTCATAGTGACGTTGGTTGTTGGCAAACACTGGGCGGGATGGTTAAATACTTGCTTAGTCGCTGGCTTATCAGAGAAACAAACTATCTTTTACACCAGGAACTACCGATTATCACCTCTGCCTGAATATTACGGAAGTGATAGGGTTCACACAATTCGATACTACATTATAACTAGGGTTTGTGGAGTGGTCGAGGGGCTGTGGTCTGGTAGACCGACCTTCCTTGACTGTGATTTCTTCGCTACTAAGGTAACTGTATGCCGTACGTTGTGAGTTCGAATCCAATCAAAATTCACTGAATTCAAATGACAGTCGTTTTGTGGTTCTATAGACAACGATGCGATGACCGCTGTGGTATGCAATAGAAATACATGTACAGGAAGTTATGAAACAGAATGGCCGCTCATGTATCGCCGAGTTCGGAGACGAATTTCCATCATACAATTTACTCAATAAACAGCAACGAGGAAATCAAGATTTTCTTTCAAAAAAACACAAAGAAAACACAAAGTTTGATCATTGATTGAGTTTTTCTCGGCCGATTTTAACGTTCGCCCTCTCAAAATGAAGCCCATGATCTCGTCTTTCGTACCACCCCTAAAAAATAGTGATGCGATCAGAATAAGTCATGCGGAGAGCCTGTCAAAGAGGTATATATTCGATCTCTTTCGCGGGACATTTGAGATCACGGCACAACGCTCATAATGGACGCCAAAATCGCCGGTACGCGTGAGTTTGTAGTCGTGCTGCTTTGCCATTTATCGTAGTACAAAAGTGAAAATTTCCCAAAATGAAGTTAAAATAATAATCTTCAACACTACGGTTTCACTTTCTCTGATTATCTGGTCTATTTAAGAATTAACACGAAAGTTCGGACTAGACCTGCATCGAACGCGTACGTTCAACACGAATGTCATGTGACCTAAAATCCCTACTGATATAAACAATGACCAAACTTGTCACAATGCCAAAGGTACTTCCTCAAAATGTGAGTGAAAAGATTCAGTTTCGATGCCTGAAGGAATAAATTAAATTTTGATTGCCTTTGATTGACGTGTGAAGACTCTCAATGTTCATAATTTTTTACAGGAACACATACAAAACGTTTTTTTCAAGACCACCAATCACTCCAAAAAGAAAATGCCGTTTCTTGCGTGTTCATTACATAAGTCTTATCGTGTACGTTGTATGTGGCTGTGTATGGGTATGTTTAGGTACATAACGGTGATTTTAGTGATAAGTCAGTACGCTTTGTTAGTTGTGCTCGGCAGGGATCAAGCCGGGGGATCAAGATCGCCCAGGCCGCAATTTGAATTTGAGTAATCATGATTGGCAGCATACATTAACATTTAGAACAGAGGTCAAATGGACATTCTGGACCAACGCTTTGTGAAAATATGCGTTCTCTGTATTAGATAACAGACTGGTGTCTTTCAACGTTTTTTTCGACATAAAGGCAGTCGCTATACATTCACAGGTGTCATGTATGAGATTGGACGGAAATTAACGCTGTTCACTCGTCGAATTTCTGGAAATCTCGGAGCAAATCGAGTGCGTCTTACCCGTAGCGTGGCTTTTTCACATCTGCATAGTCTTACCATAATCCCCCTTTTGTAGGGGACTTTGGCGTTTAAGGATTCTGCAACCAGGGATGTTCTCAGCCTTTTTGGCCGTTTTGAAATAGTTTACTAACATAACGAAATTATCTTTGGGTTTAGTTGGTATTTTTATTCTTAGGAGTGAACTCAATAAAAGTTATCATGTTAGCCGACCGCTTTTCTCTGTGTTATTACCTGTGAATGATACTGGCAATAGACACTGTCAGGCGAGCTCCGATCTTCCTGTGAAATAGACCACCGAAATACATACAAGATCCAAGCATCGATACATTTGCTACAAATATCCATGTTGCCATCTGTAAATGTAAGAAATTGTGGTTGAAACGACAAATACATATATATTAGTTTTTGTTCGAATCTATGGTCATTGCAAAGATTCACATGGCCAGTTTCACTCTTTTAAAATCTTTGATGGTTGTATCGGACGAATGTTCACATTTTCGCACGATTAATTGGATAAATTGTAGAGCAGTAAAATAAAATCATAATTCCTGACAATAAAGGTTTCCGAAACGCTTGTCTTATGTGAGGGTCAATGAACGAATTGCCTGACAAGGGTGGGCCAGGTTTCCGGGTTTTTTTAACGGGATGTGACTAGTGGCTACTCCGCTTATTCAAACACGTCATTTCACAGTTAAATTGCGTTATCACCATCTACATCATTTTTTTCAACCGTTTAGTTGCTTTCCTGCACGTCAAAACTCGGAAATTGTTATTGCATTGAAAGGATTGGTAACGAGTACTGTAAAAAGGATCAAATCCTACAAAGCACTCAATGTCTAGAAAGCTGCTGTTATGTGATCGAAATAGTACGTGGAGTAGTTCTTCAAGGCAAGAGATTGTACCATGTTCTTTCGATCCAGAAGTTTTGTTATGCAGTAAGAATATCGACAGTGACCCACAATTCTGGCAACATGGCAATATCAAAACACGAAAAAGAAAGAAAATGCAATTCTTAAGCACTCCGGCATTTCTGAAATGTTGCTTATGCGTAATTGTATGGTTGCAATTCGCAAATTCGCACGAATGTGATCTGGAATTGCGTGACCCACATATAATATAAGAATTTTCTACGTGGTATGTACGAAATTTATTAAGCCAATCAAAGCAGGAAATTGACAATTATAATATGACAGTAAAAGAAAACAAGATTTGATCCAAACCCTCAGTCTTACGTTACGATTGATTAACGAGAGACCCTACGGTGAGAGCCATAGCGTAATAAATGGCTTAAATAATAAATGAATTTCACAAAACATTTGCAGGCACATATCCATAAGGCTTGATCATGCCCCACTAAGCCAGACGAACCAACAATTGCAATCATATAAACAAGACAATACATCTCACCTCGTATGTAAGATCTGTTGGTTTACTTCGTTTTCTGATATACGAGGTCAAGTATGGCGAAATATTTCCTGCATGAATTACATGGAAAATGAAACTTATTAAAATCAACAGTCATATCAATCCATGATATTGAACAGTAATGTCCAAATGAAGTAACTATGAGCAGAAACAAATCTACACAATGGAATGAGGTCGCGAAAGTTAGGTTCATGATTCCTTGTCACGTCAAGATTCTCTTGAACACGCTATTTGAGTTTGATTAACGGTGAATCATGACACATACCAAACGTATCACCCAGAGTGATATTGACCAATATTCCACCAGCAACCACAGCTATCCCGCGCAATTTGTGACTCGATCCGACTTGGGACATGGTTGATTCTATTACCGGACAGTAAAGATGTATGGTTAGTCTATGGCGTTTAAATTGGTCTTAACATATATACTCTACTCTTTCGCCCGACCTCTCTGTCCTGTTGAGGGCCTCTTTATATTTACAGGCCATGACTTACGTCACCTCTGGCAATATATTTTAGCCCTGTCCCGTTCTGTGCGACCTTGCCAGCATATAAGCTTGCCCCGTAGTGTGCGTCTTCCCCTTGCCTTGATTTAGAACTGGACTACTCGATAGATGCGGTGAAAATCTCTAAATCACTCTGAAAATTTATCAGTGGTTCACCCATGGCAAATTTTCACCCCAATTAATTATAGACTTATTGTAGAATTATAGACCCCGGATGAAGGACTCTACAGTGCTGAAATCAGCTATTGTACTCGCTGACAAGAGACACATCATAACCAAAGTAACAAAGATATGAAGGATATGGAGGACACGTACATTAAATTTGACCATACACAAGGCAGAATTCTAGAATACCGATATAATACAAATGTCATGGAAATAAAAAACGTAAACGTAAAAAGAAACACAATTTCAATTCAGCCAAAAGAACGTCAATTCATCATTAGCTAATTTGATCTCATGAACAATTTGGTAAGTTGCCTGTGACACATACAACAACAAATTCAACTAAAAGTTGGCAGTTCTTGTGTAAACATACCTGAGCGATGATTGTACAACTGATCTTATCGACACTGTATGTTCTTAGTACGTGATTTATTGTGAGTTTGAAAACCGAAGTAGAACGAAAATAACAGGATAATGAAGTACTTCTTCAATAGCTTATGTAATAATGACGTAAGGATATAGGAAATAGAAAGACGAAGCAATAAAAACAGCAACTTTTAATACCCTTTATGAGAGGACTGACTAACGGAAAATAATTTACAAAAGAATAAGAGATAAGCGTCGTCAGTCAAACAAATGGACTCATGGTCTTTTGAAAACGTTGCATTCATAATAAAGGAATTGTTTACTGTCTGGCAAGGGAGACCATTGATGCACTAATAAACAAAAGGGAAGCTCGACATTAGATTTCTTGAATCCCTGTTAGTTAGTATACCAAACTCTGTAAATGGTCACAACTTTAAAAAAATCTTTAAACCATTACGTTCTTATAGACACACAGCCATGTGACTATAAATGCGAGCAATTATCCATTTGTGTCCATCTGTTAATCATTTAACCTATTCGATCACTTAAACTATTTACTTGTATTT
This sequence comes from Ptychodera flava, assembly GCF_041260155.1. Lineage (NCBI taxonomy): Eukaryota > Metazoa > Hemichordata > Enteropneusta > Ptychoderidae > Ptychodera > Ptychodera flava. The sequence continues at coordinate 38,283,518 of NC_091932.1, forward strand.
GTCTAGCCAGCTAGCTTTTTGTTTCCCTGTACACAAATCTGGAACTTTGATCATTTTTAACCTGATTTATGGTAGATCTCAGTTTAGAGGGATGTTATATTTTCTTTGGGTTCAAGTTATTCAGTTGTCGACATAGACAAAAGTCAAGAACAGTTTTTAGTGTAAACCGTGCTACAAGTCCCATTGAAGCACAAGCTTTACATAAAAATTTGAAACATTTCACATTCGCTCTCATCAAAGTATTAAATTCGATATGCTGATGTGATTGCAATAAACAAACAATACTAAATGAAGGAAATCGGCTAAAAGTAAACGTTTATGAGATCATGTGGTGAGAAAGCTATTAAAAAGGAAACCAATGCTAATGTCAGGGAATTTAGTTTAATTTTCCTACTGGGCAAATATCTGTACCCTTGAATATCATAGTATTACATCTATTTACAAACTATTCCAGTTTCTTCCATAAAGCTCTGTACAAATCACATTCCTTTCCAAATGCCCGTATCATTCTCGTAAACCGTTGAACGAATTAAAATTGACGAAATTCATGCCACTCTCAACAAGCACTGAAGCCGGAAAAGGGTTTTCAAAATATTTCCTTCACTATGATCGTCGGCGTCAACATTTTCTTTGCCAGCAACATCCTCTGTTGCCTTGGAAACGTGTGACTCCTCTAAACGACATGCTAAAGACGACAGTATATTTAGTTGTTCTCGAGTGTAGTTAGTTGTTCTCGACGTCAAAATGACGGCGCTTTGCCTGCCGTGATTTTCAGGGCTCTAATCCGGCCACCCCTCCGTATGGGAGCCCCGCAGAGCAGTCTGGGTGACCGATACGTATGATTTTTTGTGCTGCATTTTGGTGAACAATGGCAGCTTCAGCTGTTTAAGTAATGCCATTTTATTGGAGGAGTGGGCAGACAAAATAAAAATGAATTTTCTATTCCGGGAATTATTATCTGTTTAAGCCAATTAATTATACTCCACCCGTGTATTTCTTTAAAAATTGACGAAAAACTGTCATTAACCCTCTATTTTGTTGTTTCATCACCATTGAAGAAGCATATTTTGGCCAAGTTTTGAAATTGGTCCTGTTGCCTTCTTAACAATGTAGCTCCACTTAGAAATCTCTGATGGCCTGTTGATGTCAGTTTTCATTGCTCACACTCAGAACATTGGGACACAAACACGAGACTGTGAATTAACCATCCTAGAGGTAATGAGGGTGATGCATTTGCGTAGTCATCATGCTTAAGGTATAGTGCGCCTCGGGGACAGATATTAGGACTCTCAAACTTGAACAATTATTTTCAAATCTACTACTTGTGTGGGTTCATTTTAAAGCTCCTGCTGTAAGAAAACTTTTCACCGCCTTAGTTTTTCGAGAATAGGAATTTTTCCTCCGCAGAGTTAACATAGGGATGGCGGCCATTTTGAATTTCAAATACCGGTATATGATAGGTAATTTGTTCTCTCGTACCAAAATTTGCACGGTGACCCCATTTTTTATTCTTGATTTGGAAAGAGAATATTTGGACGATTCCCTGAGTAAAGTTTCAGTGAGAGTTTAAGTCTTTCACTTTCGAGCTGCATACTTCCTTAATATGTAAATATTTTTCAAAAAATATCTTCTTTGCCCATGGAAAAACGTCATGGCACAGAGTAACGCTTGCATGCCTTTTGTTCCATGGTCGTCTCCGTAGACTATTGGCTTGTCATATTAAAATGAGCTCCAAAGGTGTTAAGCTTTTTGGAGGCTTTGTTTGTGGTTGATAATTACACGAGATTATGCGAAAAATACGACGAGATGGCATCGTACTGCCAGTCGCGTAGCAACCATAGTTACTTTGTGAGCTCTCAGGCCAGAAACACTGCTTCACGCCAATCAAAACATAACACGCCAGCAGTTTCATAAACATTTCCTTCCTTGACGCACGTGTAAAAGACGGTATGACTGACCGTAAACCATTGAGTAAAACCAGACAGTATCGATAAAAGACTTTAAAATTTGATCAAACACACTCATTATATATTCATAAAAATATGAGAGGAATTTTTAAAACGGTAAAACTCATTTTCCTGAAGCTCAAAACACTCCCGTTTTCGCCAGCACGTCAATTCTGCTCAGCACCACACGACAACAACAACACAACTTTGCCGAACATACTTTCGCTTAACAATTGGCGAAAATCCGAAAATTACCGAAGGATTCATGGTCGGCACTCTTCGGAAAAGAGAGGCGAGAGCAACCTGAGGCGAGGCGAACATGGATGGGTTACGTAACCGCTGCACGCCTTAAACAATACCCGTTGCCACTCTATCTATGTTTCTTTATGGTCATGATAAACGACACAGATCCATCTGTAATTTAGGTGATATAATTACATTTAACTGCAATTACATGTATCTGCAATAAACCTGAAGATGTTAGCGCCGGTGCATTGACATGTGTATTGATGATATTCGCGGATGGATGAGAAGTAACATGCTGGTGCTGAAGGGTAATAAGACTGAAGTTATTCATTTTTCATGACGCTTAAAAACGATGCAGCAGAACTGAATAGTCTCAGGATTGGTGAACAACTTAATATCACTCCCTCTCCTTTCGTACGGAATGTTGGTGTTATTCTCAACAGGAATTGTTTCATGTGTGAACATATCAGTCAGCTTTGTAGGAATGCATATTTCTCTTTATCAAGAATCGGTAAAATTCGTACATTACTCGACAAGCCCACTACTGAGAAACTCATCTATGCATTCGTTACCTCTAGACTCGACTATTGTAACAGTCTGTTCTATGGCATTTCCGAATGACTAACTGATCCGTCTGCAGTCTGTTCGTCACACGTACACGTAAATATGACCACATCACTCCTGTTTTCATTGATTTACAGTGCTTACCTGTGAAAGTTCGTATACATTTCAAAATTGTATTGACTACTTTTCAGATTGTTAGAGGTGATGCACCGCTTTATCTGAAAGATTTCATTGATCTGTATGTACCGACAAGAAATCTGCGATCTTCTGAGAAATTGCGTATAACTCCTCCTCGCGGCATTTTAATAAGTCCTACAGTCAGAGAGCATTTTCGATATGTGCTCCTTTACTGTGGAATGCACTGCCTTCAGAAATTCGTTGTGCAAGAAATGTAACTTCTTTTAAAACGTTGTTTGAAGACCCATCTTTTACTAAGTTTTACTCGTAATACTAGTTTTGTTAGTTTTTAGCTGTTTTTAGACCTTTTAACACTTGTGTTCAGCGCACTGAGACGTTTGTGGAGTGCGTTTTTTTAAGAATTAAATATTATTGTTAATATTAAGTCAAATAATGTTGCAATTAGAAAGCGTGAACGTTAAGCATGGGTCTTTTTAGTCATAGCTATATCTCATACATTCTGTCTTTGTGCCAAGTTTAAACGACATTGGTCGAGGCATATCTGAGTTATGGCCATAGCCTTACAAAAATCAAACAAAAGTTGTTCAAGGTGACAAAATGGATTATATCACATATAACAATTGTTGTGCATCTGTACTTGCAGATAACTTGTGCCAAATTTTTATGGAAGTATCTTGGTTGTCGAATGAAATTCCTGATTTTTTCCCGGTGAATAGCAATTTACAACGACAAATGGGAAATTGCTGCTGGGAGAGAAAGTGAAGTATAAGAAACATATTTCACAAGAGGTAGTTCATCTTTCAGAGTAAAAATGTGAATGAAATTCTCTTGTTCATTCAATTCACTGAAACTAAAGTCATACAAACTTATGGGAAAAAAGACGTCACGATAAGCGCTGAATTTTTTGGCACTCCGTGACACAGTGAAATTTATCCTTAACTGAGGATTTAAGATAGTTACATAACCTTTCGTTCGTATGACTTTGACCTTCTACCTAATTCTATCTGTGAGGTGTAACCAGAAATTTTAAGTTTTTTCAGTCGTTTCCGACAGCTAAACTTTAAAATATCCAACAAACAATTTTCAAATCCAAAATCAGTCTTAAATACTCTGTACGTTCTGAGTGTTTCCTTTATACGATCTTCAACACAGGGAAAATGGTGGCCAGAAACAGTTACAAACATGCTGCGAACTTCATTTCGGATCAAACATTTGTCCACAGTTCGTATCTGTCATCTTGGAACGTCTTCAACCTTAATTAATTGTTGTAAACTCCTTGAAATACTTCGTCTAAACTCTAGGTCTTGAAGACATATTATGGTTAACTAAGGCAACTTTTATTTATTATGAGGGGTGGGCTGGAGGAATGGGGTAATATTCGGAAAACCTGTCTTGAAGAGGGTCATATTCTGAAAATTTCTTCTGTGGGAGGGTCAACGTTGCATTGAAATTTTACATTTTTAAAAGTGAACGGGAACTGTCAAAAGTTTCAGGTAAATTTAATCTTTTATACAGCTCGGAACTTTATTTTCACAAATTCACTTGAAGTTGTCAGGACTCTGCGTTACGAACTACAATGAGTTAAAAAAGTGCTATAGGATAAAGTTTAATGGCAAATGGCAGTTTGTATTTTCGTCTCTTATATCATTTCTAACTCAAAAGTGCACTTTTTGATAGAATCTGCAATGTGCAACCCATTGCTTAACTGCCATCCAAGTAAAATAAAATCGAATCAATTAATGTTTCATATCTGGCTTCATCAGTTTGCTGAGCAACATGATCTCTCAGTTCACAAGGCCTTCAGATTCATGTCAGTCAAATTTAGCTGGTACATGGAAAGGAAGAGGTTTGCTTACAACAGCTGAAGTATCTTTGCTGATTTTCGGGAAACACCAACGTCACAGGTGGTGGTACACAAGTGTCTTACTCCGGTCTAGGAATCGGAATATAAAAATTAAATTGAAGAAAATGTTTACTTATTATGTTGTCCTTTCTATCAAAAGTCAACGGATAAGCTACAGAGTTGCATTTAATCCGGACACAGCACATCTTGGAGTAATAGTGTATGCCAGATGTCAGAAATTAAGAAGTGGTATGCAACTTGTACCAAATAGTTTAAATCCGTCGTCATATAAATGGATATGGTGGAAAAGATCCGGTTCCGAACATGCAATGTTTGTTTTAAGGTAAGGTATCGCAGTGATACTACATAGTCACATTTATTTTGGCATGAATTCAACATTATCAAAGTGATTTTGAACTTACTGTAATTTCTGTGTACTCGTTGCCACAAGTAGGGTTAAATTCCCATTGAATTACTAAACTTCAGTAAATGTCTTGGTATTACAGCGGAGGAAATAATGTTTGATTTTGCAAAGTTGATAAGTCCCTAACAATATCTTTTGCTGTGTTATATTGTCCGTTGGAAAACCGCGGAACTAATGGTTTACGATGTGTGCTGCTGCTTTACTGTGACATAAACAAACGATGTAATCTGTGCCTATCGGAAATAAGAAGCTGCATATTCATTTAGTTTCCATGAGCACAGCTCAGGTATCGATAAAGAGTTGTAGTATTTCATCAAGGCGACTTAGACGATTCCAGCAGTTGTACTTTTGATTTTGGAGTATTTCTAAGAGCAGTAGAGTTTACAGCCGGCCAGTTTTCCATTGCCGGTTCTGATTATGAAATCAAGCTTTGCCTGAAATGCAAATACAATCCGGTAACATGCTCATTATTTTTACTGGAAATACATCGGAAAGCTTAATCTGTCCATGTAAAAGCAGAGGTTGTGTGAAATCTATTGTTGATGTCCAGGGCCATACGTGTTCCTATGGTGGTACCTCTCGTGTAACTGACTGGCCTCCCAATATCGACGATAAAGGTGAGTATACCACCTGTTGAAGAAAATGAGCAGTAGCTATTACATTTACATTCACAAGTTAACCAGATTGAACCTGTACAATTAAGAGTTTGTTGAACAGACACTTTCAGTGCTGTAGACCCTATAGTATGTCAGGTTTTCTGGAAAATCCAAATGTAAAAAATTGCAATATTAACCTTTTACCTGAACTTGAAATGCTGTGGTCAAACTACTGCACAAAAGTAGAAGGTACCAATCCATCCAACTTGTTTAGAAATAATATTAATGTACAGTGTTCCTAATATTGTTGAAACCGTGACCGAAGAATACAATAAACCGTAACCCTTATTCGAGAATATCAATCAGTAATGATTTCTACCCAATGTCACATGTTGTCAATGCTTTTTAATTGTCAATTGATTACAGTAGGATTTGATAAGTCCTCCCAACATCAGCCTCATAAACACAAATCATGGCTTTGTTTTCCAGTATATAAGCATAGAATTTCTTTACATTTGTACACAGACAAATAGAAGAAACAGACTGGCAACGCGGCATGGCTTTTGTTCCATGGTCGTCTCGGTAGACTATGGCCTTTTCATATAAAAATGAGCTTCACAGGTGTTAGATTTTTTTTGAGACCTTTGTTCGTGGTTGATAATTGCACGAGATTATGCAAAAAGTACGACGAGATGGCATCGTGCTGCCAGTCGCGTAGTAACCATACTTACTTTGTGAGCTCTCAGGACAGAAACACAGCTTCAGGCCAATCAAAACATAACACGCCCGCAGTTTCATAAACACGTCTTTCAATGACCAACTTTTAATAGACGATATGACTGACCGTAAACCATTGAGTAAAACCAGATAGTATCGATAGAAGAAACACACTCATTATATATTCATAAAAATGTGAGAGGAATTTTTAAAATGGTATAACTCACTTTCCCGAAGCTCAAAACTTTCCCGTTTTCGCCAGCATGCCGATTCCACTCAGCACCACATAACAACAATAACACAAACTTTTCTGAACATACTTTCGCTTAAAAATTGGCGAAAATCCGGAAACTACCGAAGGGTGCATGGTCGGCATTCTTCGCAAAAGCGAGGCGAGAGCTACCTGAGGCGAGCCGAACATGGATGACTTACGTAACCGCTTCACGCCTTTAACAATACCCGTTGCAAGTCTGTTTCTATTTGTCTGTGCATTTGCACTACTAATGCAGGTTCCTCAACAGACCCTAAAAGACTCTGATCGTGACAATTGTCAGTGTGAGTTTGAGCCCGAAGACTTCATGAATTACCAGTAGTGTAAAGTAAATAGAGATCAAGTCATTAATAAGAACATGCAGACATATTAATTCTACCGTCTGTATTTTATGATTCAGATTGTTTGTCAGATAAACCTTGATTCATAAACATTTTTCATCGTTATGCACATGCATCATAAACCTGTTTAATTCTAAAAGTTATTACATTGACGTATCACATACCTTGCAGTGGCCATTGAAATAAAGAAAAGATTCCGGACATACAAAAGAATATGGCAAAGATCCAGATGGTAAACATCACTTTTCCAGTCTCTTGAGTAAGTATGAGTGTTAACATGAATACCACATTACATGTACTTAAGGCCTAAAAAAAAAATTGTGTGTTTCCGGTAACCCGACCTACCCTAGTTCAAACCCCCCGACCCTAAACTTTTTTTTGGACCTTGAAAACAAATCCCGCGAGATTGGCTGGGAAAAGTTTTAAATCACGCGTGATTTCATGACGTCATTAAACAACAATAGCGACTGGTTGTGCAAGCGTGTTTTCCGTAACATGTGAGAAATGCGATCACGTTCAAGAAAAAGTGTAAAAAGTGTGAAAGAGGCTCCCCACCTAACTATCCAAAATGTTTTTGTGTCGAGTTTGTGTTTAATTCGTTTCAAAAATGTGTTCCTATATTCTTATCCGATTTTTTTGTGTTAATGAAAATGTTTGTTTCACCTCGGATATTTGTAGGGAAGTTTGGATTAGTGTGTACGGTAATGTTTTGTTTGTGTGGGGAAAGCTTATGGCGATTGTAAAAAGTGTGAAAGAGGCTCCCCACCTAACTATCCAAAATGTTTTTGTGTCGAGTTTGTGTTTGATTCGTTTCAAAAATGTGTTCCTACATTTTTATCCGATTTTTTGTGTTAATGAAAATGTTTGTTTTGCCTCGGATATTTGTAGGGAAGTTTGGATTAGTGTGTACGGTAATGTTTTGTTTGTGTGGGGAAAGCTTATGGCGAGACGCAGCCGGACCTATGGTGTTACAAAGTTGATGAGTGGCCCTTTGACGCTTGCGTTTCGAAACCCAAGTGTGGTTTCTCATCAGTCGCAATGTAGATTCTTTCGTTAGTTTGTGTTTGTGAAAATTTATTTTAATGTATTTTAGTGGTCTTGCTCTTCGAATAGCGAGGCAAGAATATCAATGTTTGGGTCTCGTTGTGAGTCCGTTTGGTGGTCTGGTTTGTTTGGTTTTTGTTTCTTTACTTCTGTAAATTTTGTTATGACTAGTGTGTCTTTTAGGTTTTTGTTTCTCTTGTAAGCAATGATTGGTGATTCTGGGAATAGATTCCTTAGTGTTGAGTCCTTCTCCAGTTCAGCCAAATGTTTCAAAAGACTTCCCTTAAGATCTTTTGTTTTTATGTAAGGCTGTATGTTGTACTGAAGATGAGTTTGTTTGTTGCTTCTTTACGTGTACTTGTACAGTTTGTTAGTGTATTACGAATACTGTGGTTTATTTTTTCTGTTATATTCGTGATTTCATTGTTTTTGTATTCTCTGTCGAGTAGTTTGTTTCTAAAGAAAGCGACTTTTTAGTAAAGTCGTCATTGTTGTTTCAAGTGCGAGCGTATCTAAGGATTTCACCTTTGATAAAGCCATTAAATGTTGCTGTCGGGTGACAAGATTCTCTATGTAGAAATTGGAATGTGTCTGTTGGTTTAGTATGTGTTTTGATGTCGAGGATATTTTCTTTGTGGTATCTTGCACCTTTGAAAACTACTACATCTAGGAATGTAATTTCTTGTGTTGAGTTTTCGTATGAAAACTTAAACGTTGGGTGCATTGTGTTGATTTTTTGAATGAAGTTAGTGAGTTCGGTTTGTGTTCCCAGAAAGATTGCAAAGACATCATCTCTGAATCTTTTCCAGAAGTGAATGTTGTTGTGGTTGTTTACGATTATTTTCTTTTCAAGTTCATGAAAAGCAATGTCTGCTATCTCTGGCGAGGCATTCGATCCCATGCTGCAGCCGCGGGTTTGGCGGAAATATTGCTTGTTAAATTCAAAACTGTTGTGTTTTAGAATGAGTGAAATCATTTCTATTAAGTCTTCCGTGATGGTTTTGTGATGCCGTAATTTGTTTGAAGCGAGGTTTGTGAGTTTAATGTTTCCCTGACTAGCTGAATCGCTTCGTCGTGAATTGTGTTTGTGTCCATTGACACCACGTCGAGTGTTACAAGAAATGCATGTTGGGGGAAATTTGTTTTTTCTATTTCTTGTATGAAGTTTGTTGTGTCTTTTATATTTGACGGTTGTTGCTGGACCAGTGGTTTTATGAAGTAATCCAGGAATTCTGAAATTCTGTTAGTGGGACTGGAGCAGCCACTAAATATTGGTCTCCCTGCAAACGTTGAGTTTTCAGGCGGCGGTTTGTGAATTTTAGGCAATAAGTACCACTGCGGGGTACGGATTTTTATGTTTTTTGGATCGAGATACTTATAAGTATCATGGTCGATGTGTTTGTTCTCGTACATTTTGTTTAATAGTTCGTGTACTTTGTTTACTGTTTGTTCTGAGTCGTCACTGTCTAGTTGTGTATAATACTGAGTGTTGCGTAATTGTCTTTTGCATTCGTGTATGTAATCTTTTGTGTTGACAATGACGATGCCTTGACCCTTGTCGAAAGGTATTAAAATTTTCACATTTTCTTTTTTGCAGAGAAAAAAAAATTACCAAAAATAATTTTTTCCTACCTACCTACCCTATTTCTGAAGAGCATGTTACAGGAAACACACAATTTTTTTTTTTTGGCCTAATCCCAGCATTGCACACAGTGAGTAGAGATATTTGATAATTAATTAATCTGACGATATAAAGGATTTTACATGCATTTACATCGATACATTTTCAAAAGAATTCTCCCTTCTTCCCATACAACAATCTCTCACAAACACGACATGAGGATTTATATCATACCAGTATATTGATGGTGCAAATACAGCGATCTGATTGGTCGGGACGCCTGTACCCAAGAAATCAGGAGAATCGTTACTCAGTGTTTGAAGGACTTAAGTAAGTAACTTATATCCCGGGAATATTGGGTTAATTTCTGGATGAGTAATACAACCGGACAAGTGCGCATTTGTTGAATGAATGAATGATTGACTTTGTTCTAATCCACAAGTGTAATGTCTATCTACACCAAAGCAGCAGAGGATCACTAAGTGCAGATATAAAAAATTGCCTTATCGCTTCCTACTTTTTCGTTTTAGCTGCTGGCGTGAAAGGAGATCCACACATCACGACTTTCGATGGACGTCACTACAACTATCGAGGTCTCTGCTGGCACACTCTGGTCACAGACTGCAAAAGCGCCCTCTCAGATTTCGATATAAAGGCGAAATTTGATGAGCGATATGTAGACCCCAAAGTCAAAACCAGGACTGTTGAAGTCATGATCACTGTCGGCATGGCGACAGTAACACTAAAGGAAGACGACAGCGTCTATGTAAATATGTGGAGATTTTTACCAAGATAATCTTCAACCCGCAACCAACACACCTGCAAATGCTGAAAACTTCTACGAATATTGCGGTGTTATTTCTGTGCTATCGTGATGAGTGAAAGCGGAGAAATTTGGATTAGATGCGTTATACAGATGAGTCATATTTCCTTTTAAACCCTAGAATTAGCAGTTATATGCAGGTAACAACTTACACTTGTATCAGGCATCCGAGAGACTATTGGAAACAATCACTTTCCGTGCGACGTTTGGTCTTCGTAACAAACAGTGTTGTAGGGACGACTCACTTCAGAAACACGTATGCATTTACCCTAATACAAGAGAGAGAGAGAGAGAGAGAGAGAGAGTTACAAACGGAAGTATTGTGTATGGTTTTGTGTAAGTACAGATCAGACTTTGCGAGAAAAGGAGACATGGAACTTTAAATACTTTAGTAGGTATATATTTAAATAAACTGAGTGTATTTATAATATGATGTTCCGCTGCATTTTACTGGTGTGATGAATATCTCGAATACTTCTGGGAAAATAATTGAAAGAAGTCATTGCGCTGCAAATAAATCTCATATTATCCTTCACTATTTGCCTACCAACTTCAATTTATTTAGTTTACAGACGGTTAAGGCTACAGAGTTTGTGGCTTTTCCTAAAAATGTAATAAACTGTGTTCTATTACGTTCGGCGCATACTGTGAAAGAAGTGTACAGTGTTATAGGAAAGGCGTGAACTTACTTTCTATACATTATTGAATCTTTCAATTCGTATATCTTACATATTAGTATCGTTTTATCCTATTTTGTTGTGGTAAAAGTTGGAAAGTCTCCTTAATGACGTAAGTACACGTACGGTTAAGATGAAACGTTTACTGGAAAATCGTGAAAAATGATGTCATTTTCGAAAACTGTAGGAAATAGAAGCCTTTCAATAAAGAGAGTCCACTTTCTTCGATTTGTAACATGATTTTTACTATAAGTAAAGTTCAGAAAGAGATGTAAGCGTTTTCTTGCATTAAATGGTATGAGTTCCTGGACAGAAAAACATTCTTGGCAGAGAACATTATGTCACCAATGGTGCGAGGACGCCTCCTACGTCAAGTACCGTTTACATCCATCCAAAATTTCACAACTATCTACGTCAACAATTGCTTCTGGCAAAATCAACCATTTGGGAAAGTCGATCTGCTTACTAATTTTTCCACACGACATTCTAGAGTAAAAATGACCTTAAACTTGAAGGAAATAATTTTTTATAATCACGTCATGTTTGTCCATTTCCAGATACTAATTTCATGTCAACTTGACGTCAAAAGTGGTATTAAGCTATCTAAGCAATACTGAAAGAAGTACACCGCAAGATTAATTTCGTCTTCCGCCATATTTGAGTTTAATGTAATCATCCATAATGGTTATGCATACTAATGTATTCAAACTCTATTTGGATTCTGTTTTATGTAGATTGATTTGGTGTAAATAAAGCCAGTTAAACGCGCTTGTATTTGCCTTGAATTGTGCTCATTTTCATTTTGTTACTTGTTGTTTTACACTAAACTTGTTAACTGTTTTACTCTGCCTATATATCGTTGCAAGAACCGATACCTCTCCCCTCATAATCTCTCAGATCTTTTGACATTCAATCTGAAGAAACATTCTTTGTGTTGTTGGTTCTTTGTTCTAATAAGCTTGGTACACATCATAACCAACTGCCGCTCTAGACGCGTACAATAATTTCTATATATGAACTTTACAGTATTGCTACATAAGACCCTCTAATGTTTCACAATATAGCACAGCAAAACTTCCGTCATGAAGTAGGACAAGGAACCAACGATATTTATCTGTAAAGAAAACAACTTGGTTGTTGGTCAAGAAATGAAAACTGTACTTTCTGGAAATCAACTGTTACCGTGAACACTCTTCATGTCGATGGATAACATTATGAATAATGAATATAACCTGCACGAAATGCAGTACTTATTGCTCAGAACAGTTACAAACTTACTGACATTTGCCAGTACGTAAACCTATATTTTAAAACCAGCGAAAACAGGCCAGGGTCACGACTAACACAGCTTTTCGGTGTTTTCTAGGCACGGTTCATCATTATGAGTGTCGATCAAGCAACATTCAGGATCATTGGCAGTTTCGTCTGTATAATCCATTTACCCTAAAATTATGCTCATGGCAATGTCAGTAGAGTTTACATGAACCTAAAGCACTATGAGAGGCGAAGCCGCGATCCTGGTACAATATCAAGTACCGCGTTAAAAGCGGGACAGTATATCGATATTGGAAGACGTTCGTTTCCATGGTTCGATTCGTTTCACTTGTGAAATGGAAAATTTCGTTACCCTGATACATACATGAAAAAGATACTAAGCATGGGTGTTATGCTAAATGTGCGCAGTGAATGCTTAATTAGAACCCAATGATACGAATATACCACACCACATTTGAATTGGGTTCGTTTCCTGCTCAAGCACAAATCGGACAAAGTCCAGTGGCAGATTATCTTATGGTCGACTCATATCTTTACTAGATCTTATAACCCCGATTGATTGAGCTAATTTTAACAGTTTCATAAGCCTTTGTCTGCGTTTACAAACACTGCTTTGGTGGGAGTGGTGGAATTAAGGGTAATTTGATTTTTTATGGCTTGGTAGAGGGATATTGGAATTGTTCGCACTGTGTAAACGGGGATCTGCAAATATTATTTACATTTTCAGGTTCCACGATGTGGTTGGTTATTCAATAAAAAGGCATCGTTATGTCATCCACAGGCTCGTATGTTAATAATAATGAAACAAACAAACTGTGGAATTATTTAAAGCATTTCATGACTTTTATTTTGAGAAAGATCTTAAATGATATGATTGCCATGTCATAAGAAAACAACAAGTAGAGCACAGAAGCTGAAGCTGATTTGATAATTTTTACCCAATATTTCTATTCGATATATCAACTATAGTGTGTCGCTACTTCCCTGCACCATGCTGAAGCACACAATACTCAACATGTTAACAAAACTTAATGCTTTTGTTATGAGTGAATTAGGGTTCAGACTAAAATTCATTTATCAACGATTGCAGTGCTGTGTTGGCAAAGAAGGTATTGAAAATATCGACCCGAGCTTGCTCGTCACAAGCTTCATACCAATCCAACTCTATAGTACCAGGAATATGCGCTTTTTCCTTTCATACAGGCTGAAGAAAAGTAGATAAAACCCTTGGGGTTATTCTTGACATCTCCTGCAACAGACGCAACATAATCATTGTATTTATTTTCTTCAGTTTGTATGTATGTATGTATGTATGTATGTATGTATGTATGTATGTATGTATGTATGTATGTATGTATGTATGTATGTATGTATGTATGTATGTATGTATGTATGTATGTATGTATGTACGTATGTATGTAGTATGTATGTATGTATGTATGTATGTATGTATGTATGTATGTATGTATGTATGTATGTATGAATGCATGTATGCATGCATGCATGCATGCATGCATGCATGTATGTACGTATGTATGTACGTATGTATGTACGTATGTATGTACGTATGTATGTACGTATGTATGTACGTATGTATGTACGTATGTATGTACGTATGTATGTATGTATGTATGTATGTATGTATGTATGTATGTATGTATGTATGTATGTATGTACGTATGTATGTACGTATGTATGTACGTATGATTGCATGTATGTATGCATGTATGCATGCACGCACGTATGCACGTACGCATGCATGCACGCATGTATGCGCATGCTGCATGCATGTATGCAGTATGTATGTACGTATGTATGTAAGTATGTACGTATGTATGTAGGTAGTAGGTATGTATGTATGTATGTATGTATGTATGTATGTATGTATGTATGTATGTATGTATGTATGTATGTATGTATGTATGTATGTATGTATGTATGTATGTATGTATGTATGTATGTATGTATGTAGGTAGGTAGGTAGGTAGGTAGGTAGGTAGGTATGTAGGTAGGTAGGTAGGTAGGTAGGTAGGTAGGTAGGTAGGTAGGTAGGTAGGTATGTAGGTAGGTAGGTATGTATATATGTATGTATGTATGTATGTATGTATGTATGCTTGCATGCATGCATGCATGCATGCAAGCATGCATACACATATACATACATCCGCATTTTATCAATAAGTTATGTGTTCTCTCATGTTTTATGGCTCTAGTTTTGTAAATAGTCGCGCCAGCGGCTTAGTGACTACGCATGCGCAGATTCATAATATACAGTGTTGGTCCCTTAGAAGCCGGGTGCCGGGTAATTAACCCGGCTGTTTTGCATTTTTCCCCGGCTACTTTAACTGTGTTGTCCTTAGAAGCCGGGTGCAGGGTAAATAACCCGGCTGTTTTGCATTTTCCCGGCTACTTTTAAAGTAATTAGATTATTTTTATAGACCTGTAATTTCGGGATTGCACTGTCAGCTGTTAGACGGCACGGGTACGATTAGCAGTTTCGCGACCCCTTTCCCCGCATGGAACTGCACAAACATAAAACAGTTTCTAAATACCCGTTTGTGGCTTTTTGAGCCCGATCTTTTATTTGTTAAATAGTGTGATTGGCTGATGGACGCGCCTATGCTGTTGTCTTTAATTTGTTACGAGCAGTGTAATTGGTTTGATTAGTATGAAAATAATCGCAATCATACCAATCCATAGTCCAATAACACTAGGTCGGAATTCGTAAGACAATAGTTGTAAACATAGACACTAAACAGCACAGAACAGACAGTAAATAGACAGTACATAACCAAAGTCAAATTCATGAAAGAAAGATATATGGACCTCTGGCCAGAAGACCAAGAAGGTCATCTTAGGTCATTTTTAACGATGGCGTCAAAAAGAAATGTGGCGTCGGCCACTGGCACCTTGCCGATGGAATATTTTTTCCCGAAGAAAGCCCGTTCGAAAGGTATACTTGATTCCGACAATACATTTAGTTTATGTATGAAAAACTTCAATTTCGCTGAATTTGTGAGAGAAAAGCGCCGAAAAGATGTGATTTTGATCGACGATTCGAAGTTCATGAGACTGCAGATAGTTTTCCGCCGCCGCGCTGGCTGCCAACGTCACTACGAGTATGATCTTCTCAACAAATCAAGTTATTCTCAGAGTAATACCGACGCATTTTCTAGATTTAAAAACAATGAGCTAGAACTGGGTTTTTTTTAGAAAAACTGTTTATTTGAGTGGGTATTTTTTTCATTGATTATTTTTACGTACTAGAATCCACGGTCACAGGCATGTGTGTTGCAGACCGTTGCCGACCGGCACATCATCGTCACGGCTCACGGCTTCACTGTGGCACTGATCCCCTGTTGTTATACGTCGTGGATTCCGGCATGGGTTCAATTTCACTGCACCTCTCCATGTTCTCCATGTTGGGTTGCCCGTTATTGTCTTTCGTCGAACCCTCTGAATCATATTTTTTTCATGGACTCGTGAAGAAAATTTAAAAGAAAATAGAATTGTTTCCTTCCGACGCCATGCTGCATATTTGCTTTGATCAAATTCGGGGACAGCGAGACGCGATGATTGCGCACGGTGTGCATTTAATTTGTTGCAACATTTCTGTCAATCACTCACTTTGTGTCATAAGTTTCACAAACTATCGGTCGCCTTAATATTAGCAACGTAGTAAGTTCATAGGCACAGCTGACATGATAACGTGCCTCTGAGCTACGATGCCAATTTTTCAGACTACACCTAGAGAATCCGAAACTTTCCACACAAAATGAGTGATTAACAGAAATGTTGCAACAAATTTAATGTCAAGCGGGCACTCATCTCGTCTGGTTGTCGCCTAAGCTCAGTCGCGGAGAGTGCTTTCGCAAACATTTTACTATTATCGTTTGCGTATTATAACTCATAACAATCCAATGCGTAATGTTATTACGAATTGGATCGACTCTTTACGCATTTTTTAAATTGTTATGAGCTTTCTATATACGCATTTTTTGCGTAAATGTGAACACTGTTACAGTGAATTATCTTACCGATGTTTTTTTAACAAAAGCAAATGTGTTTTTATTAGAATACTGTTGGTATTTTGAATTTTTCGTCCGGATTTTGGGAAATGAGCAATGAAATGAGCAGACTGCAGGTGATTTAAGATTAAATGATTTAAGATTAAATGTTAAATCTTCAATGCAAAGAAAACCATAAGTGTGTCATAAATAATACAAACAAAACAAAATCATGTTTGTTTGTTTTGTTGTATGTGAGCCACGTCTAAGACACACAAGAAAAGTACTGTTTCTGTCTCAGCTAAATTTCACCTAAGATGCCACCAGAGAACACCATTTCCACTCCAAAATTTCATTTTTCGCCTTGCGAGATCCCGCGCTCTCCCCCTTATTAGCTACGCTCACTCGCCACTCGGTCGCTTCGCTCCTTCGGCTACTTTTAAATATAAGGACAATACTGCCCCTGTGTCAATAACCAGATTCAAAAATTGCAAGATTTTAGATGGAACGCTATAGTTTTCAGCTTGCAAGTGGAAGGTGGGCAGTGCGGTTACCATTGCAATGATAATGATGCGGTTACCATTGCAATGATAATGATGGCATAATACGTCCCTTGTTTAACACAATAGGCTGTTATCATGGTAAAAATTGCCACTTTTTGTCCAACATTTTTACACATTACAGAAAATCTATACCTGCTGCAGGGTTTGACATCGTGTACGTACGTGAACTGCTTTCATCAGAGGGAAACTGTCACAAATTGAAACTGGGCATAGTTGTCATACAAACGAATATAGCAAGTAACAATTAATTCTATTTTATCATGAATCAATACAAATAACATTGCCACCAATCTTAACCCCTGGCGCGACACCAAGGGCTGAGCCCTATATAATATTATTGTTGTTACGATAATCCTGTTTCTATAAATATTTGGCAATTTGTCTTATCACGTCATTTACTCTAACCTTTATTTTGGTGTCAATTGGCATGATTGTTCGCCCTTTTGTATTTAAATCTGAGATTCCTGTATTATCATTTGAAAATGATCGAACGTTAAGTTCGCCTAAAATCATGTCCTTATCATTTGAATAGCACAGTATCCACAAAAATTCAAAAATTCTATCACGTTAAGTAGGTTTCATAGATTATCATAAAAAATAACGCCATCTGTTTCCATGTGGTCATTGAAGTAGCAATCTCATCCGGAAGCGCTCTGCCCGATTCTTAAAAACTGGAAAGTAATTGTTAGCACAAATTTGCTGTTCCTATTAACATGCACTTAATGGGTATAAATTAATTGTATGAACAGCCCATGTTGACAGCTGACTAATGCATGTCGACTGCAATCTAGTATCGACATCATCTAAATGCCCGCACCTTAGGACTAGTCAGTTTAGATGATTCAAATGAAGACTCTTCTGAAATGCGTATGTAAAATTTTTGCGGTCTTGCCTTTAAAATAGTCCTATCGTCAGTGTAGTTACATATGGAGAAATCAGGCTCGTTATTTTATGAGCTTTTCAAATGATTTCACATGATACAACCCTGCATCAAAGTTACATTTAACAGCGTTTTTATGTATTATGGAAACGAAGAAGGTCACCACGTCATCCATGAATTGTCGTGCAATGAATATGTGGCGTTTTTGGTGTCGTTAAACTGCTCTACGAGAATGATTCAGTAAAAATGGCTCTTTGAGCATAGATACTTACGGGTATTTTTATCAAGAGTTGCCACTATAATGATTCTATTTCTATGCCAAATATGTATTCGAAGTATAGACAAAAGATCATAACAAGAAAGATTATCCGAAAACCATGTCTACTTTGTTAAAGGAATTGAATTAGAAAGCAGTAAATGACAGAGAACTTTGATGATCACAGTTAAAACTTGAAACAACAGCAGATATACAGCATTGGATAGATAAATGTAAATGATCATATTGGTAACCTATTACCATTCTCTAACGTTTTGGAGTTTCGAGAAAATACCTTTGGATGCATTTGTTCTCTTTGAACCAAGGCGAGATATGTCGCCTAGGTAGCTCAAAATCTAACAATCAGCAAGACTCACCTCCCAAAGATCAGTAGTGTTGTGGTATGTGTGTAAAACTTACAAATAATACGGACCCATGCATTTATTACGTCCTCCGTTAGTTTCTAAACACAAAGTTTTTATCAAAAGCCCATCATATACTGAGTAAATGGCGTATTTTTTATTTTGGCGCTATGTTGATTTCAGGTTAATAACTTATACAGAAAAGTACTTAATTTAATACATCTAGGCCCCAAAAAGTCGCTGTTAAAAACATCAAGAATAGATCGTTCTTGTAACATACCGTCTGTGTACATCGTGTTCATTAAATGGGAAAATCAATCACTAAAAGTGAAATCGATATGACTTTAAATACGTCATAATAACGCCATAAATCCATACAGAGACATTATGCATGCCATTCATAAAATGGATGCATTCTTAAAAATCCTGACCATCCACTGCATGCAAATTCCCATTAAGTGAATTCAAGTGGTCGTCCCTTCTCTAGCCTTTTTGGCCAGGGATATCATTGCGTAGCCTGTTTGATATTTCGCAACATATTGCTCTGCCCAATATGTGTATGACATGAAAAATGTAATTTTTTCGGCCTGTCAACAAGGTTTTTAATTCCTACAGTAAGGTATGTTGATCACTGACAGGTGAACATTAGTGTCGGGTCGAACTGTAACATTTGATGATAATGTTGTTGACTGTACACTCACAAGCTGTTTGGAAACACGTAATAATCTGTAGCGTCAGCAGTTTCTGTGCAAGCATTTTGGAAGAAATTAATATCTTAAATGCACGAACGTTTTGAATTCACCAGACGTCCCCTCCTTCATTGTATAAAATCCCTTCCATACCAGAGCACTATTCATTGAAGGTCAGCCATATTCTTATTCGCACAGCTTGCTTGACTCCCTGAAAGGAATGAAATGTCAATACCGTGGCACGATCTATGAAACATTTTTAAAAAAGGTCTATCGTATATTTAAATCATTCTATAAGAGAGCAATACATCATTGCTGCTAAAGCTACATGGTAGGAACTCTTGAGGGGAAGGCTATTGGTTACATCAACGTATCGTATCGATAAATACTACCAATACAAGCAATCACAAGTGCCATATAAGCTCGAAGAAGTACTGCCATGTTATGATATAAACAAGTGAGGGGGCCCATATGTGTGGTGTTACTTGCACATGCATAATCCCTCACTACAAAGATGATCGTATAAAAAGAAAACCAAACGATTTACCACCATCCTACCGTGTAATCGGATATAAAGGTACACAAAAAACGTCAATCTTTTCTCCGCGGTTGTTATTTACAGACGTGATTTGGGGGGAAACAATCACAAATGGACAGAATGTACTTTAATGGTCATAAAATAAATTGAAAATGGTCACATCTGTGCTTCTGTACCATCGTTCGACAAGATACCGTTTGTCAGCGTTATTGTTCTACATGTTTGCCGTCCAATCGATGACTGATCTACAGTACAAATAACTCGGACGAATAATCATGAAAGTTGAAAACGTCGGAATGTGTCAAACAGAAATGATTATCCCGCCTTCATGAGTTAAATGGGAACTGCCTTGCATATAAAATCTCGCAAAGCTTACAGCAACTCCATATCGCAGCTCTCATCCAGACGATCTTTCTTGGTTTAGAAGGTTGCCTGTACACCAATCTTTGCACCGAGAGTTTGGCGTCTGAGACCGTGAAGAAGATGAAGTATCTTGTAATTCTAGTCCTTCTGTATGTGAGTATTTTTTCGTTAATTTGCTGTTGACTCGTTGATCAATTGATAGACGAATTATTAAAGTTATTATCTGATATAAGAGTAAATTCTTGGAACAAGAATTAAATAGAAGACTTATCGGCTTCAGAAGAGAAACTTGAGCTACAGATTCAAGCTGTAAAGTCGTACTCCACTTTGCGTCGAAAGAGAGGGAAATGGCTGAATTGCGAGGAGCTCACCAGAGTCCAGTATGATATTATACGAATGAAAGTAGGGACAAACCACAGACGTGTCCAGGTCAAAGTGATAACTTCGAAAACAAAATAGATATGTATGTATGTATGTATGTATGTATGTATGTATGTATGTATGTATGTATGTATACACACACACAGAAAAGCAGAGGTGTCTGTGTCTGACTTTGTCTGTCTGTGCCTACCTGTCTTTGTCTGTGTCTGTGTCAGTCTCCTCCAAAAGGGATGTTAAGTTTTCGATGTAGAGGCTCGGAGCAATATGAAAATAAGAACAAATTTAATTTCGTAAATGAATTTCGTAAATTAAGTTTCACGTATTGAGAGATTACTAGGCGATACGAAAATCGACACATGAACTGGGCCGGTATAGTTGAATTTACAGAATGGTTGTACAATATTAGCGTGGGGTATCTTGGATATTGTGTGTATTTTTGACAAAACTATTAAGGCTCAACCTAAGATGAATCTTTCAGTTCATTTTCACGAATGTGTGGAAGAGATAAACAAATTGTTCATGAATATCATGGAAGATTTTGCAAAATAGTGCATTAATCTTTTAACAGACGTATCTGTACTGACCGTAGTTTATTGATATGATGACCCTATTGCAATCAAAGCTACTTCGTTGTGATCAATGCTTTATCTTCACGAAAAAAGTACGATTAAGAGGCAAATAATGTTTTAATCGATACAGCATGTTACCATCAGCTAACGCTAGAGTAAATAGTAAATCTGTCGTTAGTGAAGCGAATTTGAGCTTGTAAAACTCAGAGTCCAAATTTTGTTTTATCGATTTACTATTGCACATGCTACTTATCGACGCTTCTTCACTTTGAATTCGCTTCCGTTGGCACAAGGTTGAACAATGGGACGTTTTTGACATATTTACACTGGCGTGTGTAAAACGATTGTCCTTGTTTAAACGTCGACACCTGCTGCCGCCAAAATCGAATGCTATTCAGAAATGATTCACGGTCGGCAGAAGGTATTCTTTGGCCCTCTTATTTTGATTATGGGTTTGTGTGGTTCAAAGCGTTTGGTTTTGACGATCTCTTCGTAACCAATGAGTGATCGCCGTAATTACGAGCGAAATAATCAATAGTAACTGCCTGGCCAGGTTCAAACACTTGTACAGATTTCTAATCAGAATGCTGGCGACCTTTATTTGTACACGCACTCAATTTTGTCGATGCCCTTGACTCAAAATGATGAATTTTATCTTCTTGTGAGCTAAAAAAGACGGGTAAACGGATGTGAAAGTTTAATTTGCATTCGGAAATTTATAATTTTGTAATTATTTGAAAACCATTAGCTATGGTTGAGTTGTTCAATATTTCAATAGACTTTTCACCATAGACCTAGCTTACAGACAACCCATTGTCCCAAAATGAGCGATAATTATCTAGTTTAGGAACTAAATTCTTGTTGATACCTGTGTAGAAAGCATAATATCCAATTGAAAACATAACCTGTGCGATATGCTGACTAACAGCAAACTATATGAGAAGTAGGCCTTCTCTATAAAAGGGTAATTAGCGTAATAGAAAATTAGAACTTATGCGTTGTAAACATCTCTGGCAATATTTGAATAGCGCTGATCGCAAATGACGTCACTGATCTCTCTCATTAATATGCATAAATATAAATATTTGCCCGCATTTTTCGCATAAACGAAGAAATAAATCTGCTGGTGTTACAATGATTACTAAAAGTTACACTTATTCTTATGAATTTATGTCTCAGACTACCAGCTGCAACAACAAAATTTGTCCGAAATTTAGGCAGTGTTGTCCGAAGTCGTGCGCGTGCAGCTATATTTAGTAACAAACCTAAATTTGCGATCAGCGCTATTACCATTGGTGAAAAAGTTAGGATGGTGTTCTACAGTGTATGCACGTGGCAGTTGGATCAATAATTTCATGAATAATAATGATAATGTCATTTTTGCCACGTGTTTGAGACACTAGTCGTCATGATTTTACTTTATAGTTTGATTACTCTGACGTACAGTTGGTGAAATGGGTTCAAATAAAGATGATAACAGTCAGTCACAAGATGTGTGCTGTTGTATTGGATTTTGTTTTCCATACAACAACATATGAATGAGTCATTGATGAATGTTCAAATTCGAATCGACAAAAATCGATATGATAAATGAACAAGAAACCTTTTTAAAAAGTAGCATCTGGTTTACTAAATATAGAAAAGTAACCAATAGCAATTCAAGATTTGTTTACTATTGGCCATAACGGTCGTATTTCACATTGTGGAGTATATATCAAAGATGAATACCTTATTGTCATCCGCAGATGGTGCACTAGTTGGACATAGTTAGCATTGATTTTTTAATCTGCCACTACATTTAAAATATTTCAGCTAGGTCTGTCGTTACCAGATGGAGAGGTATGCATGAAATCCACGAGTTATTGGAAAAAAAATTGAGTTCGATCATCGCCCACATACCCTTTTTAAAAATTACCACCGTACTCATTTTATGTAAAAAGTGTGAACTTTCACATGCAAGAGAGGATATGGTTTCCATCTACTTACCTTAAATACTACGGACTTCACAGTGACCTTATGCTTCCATATGTTAGTTTATTTGCAGGCTATCGATGCGATATAAGATTATATATATATATATATATATAATATATATATATATATTATATATATACCAAAACTTGTTTGTTATCTTCTCAGAGGGGTAAAGTGCTCGATGCAGGGATGCAGAGCAATATTACAATAAATATGAGATCACATCAAGTATGTTTGGTACCTATTACTCGAGTTTCACGCATACACGCGATCGTCAGATAGGTAGATTTTATTGTGTGAAATTTGCTTCAGGTGCTTACATATAAGTGTCAGGTTGGGTCAAACCATTTGTGTTGTGGGTTGGATTGAAATTTGACAAGTAAAATTTGTTTTCGTGTAGGCACTTTGAGACCAACTCGGAACGCTTGTTTAAAAGGCTAGATTTATCTGCATTGATTATGAATAGCTTCTCTGTAAGGCAAAGGTTGCATTTTTTGACACATTTGAGTAACTACTTGCTTTTGATAGGATTGACCATGATATATTAAATGGTTTGTCCTGAGATTTCAAGTGACAGACATATTTGTCAAAATATGTCTGTCACTTGAAATCTCAGGACAAACCATTTAATATATCATGGTCAATCCTATCAAAAGCAAGTAGTTACTCAAATGTGTCAAAGAAATGCAACCTTTGCCTTACAGAGAAGCTATTCATAATCAATGCAGATAAATCTAGCCTTTTGAACAAGCGTTCCGAGTTGGTCTCCAAGTGCCGACACGAAAACAAATTTTACTTGTCAAATTTCAATCCAACCCACAACACCAAATGGTTTGACCCAACCTGATACTTATATGTAAGCACCTGAAGCAAATTTCACACAATAAAATCTACCTATCTGACGATCGCGTGTATGCGTGAAACTCGAGTAATAGGTACCAAACATACTTGATGTGTTCTCATATTTATTGTATATATATATATATATATATATATATATATATATATATATATATATATATATATATATATATATATATATATATATATATTTAAAAAACTATCTACTGTTGATTGACCAATCAGAGTGCTCAATTTCAGGGGTGTTTTATTTACTCATAAAGCCTTGGTCACCAAATTCCAGAAACGAATGACAGCGCCGTAGTAAAGTACTGTCCAATCAAAAATGAACATGTCATAATTTGTAGACATCTGGTACGTTTTAATATTAAAATTTGGTAACACAGCGGAAAACCAGCTGCAACACAAACTCTGCTGTGCCCTAGGGCATTTATATAATGTGCCCTAGGGCATTTATAGGATGTTCCATTACATTGGGAGGCTATTTCACAAATAAAAGTTTTAATTCATATCCTAAACATGTTACATTGACAAAGGGGACGGTTGACGTAAACACATTGAAAACGAAAATATACCAGTTAGGGGCGATAGTTTTTAAGTCGGATAAAACCCTCGTACTCGGGCTCTTCTGGTATATAAAGTCCAACCCTAAGATAAAATGTCTCGGCCTGCGGCCTCGACATTTTATCATTGGGTTGGACTTTATATACCAGAAGAGCCCTCGTACTTGGGCTTTATCCTATACATAAAAGTCGGATTGATATTGAATGTATGTATGTATGTATGTATGTATGTATGTATGTATGTATGTATGTATGTATGTAGTGTGTGTGTGTGTGTGTGTGGTGTGTGTGTTGTGTGTGTGTGTATGTATGTATGTATGTATGTATGTATGTATGTATGTATGTATGTATGTATGTATGTATGTATGTGTGTGTGTGTATGTATGTATGTTAGGAAATACGTAACTATGACGAATTGGTTTTGACGAGGACAGCCCTACGAAAGCTGTAAAGGAGGCATAAAATATTTTGACTTGACGATATAAAGATATGTTATAATATATTGTTACAATTGTATCTAGATTATATGAGTGGGTCATAACACGATGAATTTTCTAGAAGTGATTTAGGTTTTAGACTGACCTTTAGTGAAAGGACCACAGCAAACGGTTTCGTTTCGATCGTTGTCTAACACACTAAATCAAGAACCCCTTACTGGTGAAGTCACGTTTTCAATAGCAATTCGTATTTGGGTTGTATTACCGAAATCTGTTGAGATTTACATGATAAAATGTTCATCACAGTATTGCATTTTACTATTATAAGTACGCTGCCCTTTTTAACGGATTTAGTTTACCAGAGTTGACTTAGCGAAAGACATATTGCACGATCCTAATATAAGAGGAAATTAATCCACAGAAAACAGTTTTGGCGACGCCACTTGCGTCACTAAGTGTCAAATATTTGTTGTAGACTGTGGGTTTTTCTTTGTATTGGCACAAATGTTGGCGCTTTCTTATTACGTTGTACACCAATCATTTGAAAATATGTATCAGTGTAAATGTGTATTTAGGCGAATGCTTCAGTATGTCCTTCCGCGTCAAAATATACGAAAGTGACGCATAAATTAACAGAGGTACGTCCAACGATATTTTTATATTTAAACAAAGCGTTTCTGAACGACTTTATATTTATTCAAGTCGGATTCATATTGAACCAAGAATGTAACTATTATTAACTCGAATCTGTTTTTTATTCCTCCTTAGGTGGTAGGGGAGGCGTTTGGTCAAGGTAGGGTTCTTTTTGTTCTTTTATAAGTTACCAAATATTCTGCCAATACAATCCACACATAACTCTTGTAAAACCTGCATCATCATTACCGAATATCGTGACATGCCCATTTGAATATCGTGACATGCCCCGATTTGAATATCTGGACATGCCGTTTTGTAAAACCTGCATCATCATTGCCTAATATCGTGGCATACCCATTTGAATATCGTGACATGCCCATTCGTATATCGTGACATGCCCATTTGAATATCGGGACATGCCCAGTTTTGCAAAAAAACATAACATTTCAATTCACCTTTGTAAACTTTGAAATGAGAATAACAATTTAAGGTGACGTTGCACTTAACCTATTGTTCTTTTACAAAAATCATTTTTCTCATTAAAGATAACAAGGAAACTCCTCGTACAATATGTACTTTCAAAACAGACAATCTAAAGTTTGATATGGTAGCATTAGTTTATTAGAAGGATGAAGGGATGAATACCATGTAGATCCTCAATTTTCGTATTAATGATAAAAATAATTTTTAGTCAAAAACTTTATTCTATTTTCTGAAATTTAATACTTCACTTAAAGCAAGTAGAGTATATGTAGAACAACGACTATTTTATCTTGCATTATTTATCATCGTTCTCAAATGGCAGGAGATTAAAAGACTAATACCTAAAAAGTGATTAAAATCATGGTAAGCAAAATTAAAATGCCTCTTATTCAAAATGTAAAAACTTTATATTTAAGCCAGCCAGAGGGGAGTTAAATTCCTTGGAATCTTGACGTTGGGAGAAAAGAAAAGCCAAGAAATCGGTCATTTGCATAAATGTGCATAAATTTTAACTTTTTTCTCACGGTAGCTCTTACGATAGCTTGATAACTTAAAAGGTGAATACAAACAATATTTTAATCTTTGGTTAACAAATTACTGAAATTAAATAAATCTTTGCAAAAAATGATTTTGAGCAAAATTGGCTGTTACTTGCAACGCCACCTTAAATATATTTGAATAACTTACTCAGCTTCCATTTTTGTCGCGTTACAGCGATCTTTTGGCGTACTTGTCTACTTTCTCTTAAAGCACTTTCATGTCGATGTACCTGAGTACTGGTATATCTATTTATTAACTCAAATGAGTCTCCTATTAGTGCAACCCGCCGATTCAAAAATAGACCTAAAAAGAAATGAGGAAATTAAAAAAACAATATATATATATATATATATATATATATATATATATATATATATATATATATATATATATGTGTGTGTATGTGTGTGTGTCACATTTGTTGTCTCACATTTCTTGTAAAATTCCATTGTCATTACTACATTGTTGTTGATGCAGTTCTATATCTAAAGAATCGATAATATAATAAATAATTTACATAAATAAACAAGATACAACAGAAAAAAGATTTGCACCTTCATAAGTCAGAGATGTGATGGGGAGCTGGAACTAGCTTATGTATTGCACATATTCAAAAAACGATACACATAGAAATATATATATCTATGCACTTCTTAACCGTTAAATGGATTTCACTTTTGGAGGGGATAGCAGAGGAGTGTGCGGCCACACAGCAGCAGACTGATGCTTCATATGTAAATTTTGTTGATATGCTTCTTTAAGCATTATGGATCCACCCAATTATTGTAGTTACCGTGTAACCGTGACCGTATCAAACGTCTTTCTTATAGTGAAAGTACGAACATGGAAAATATATTTAAAACATATAAGAAAATTATTTTTGATTCCATGCTTCTTTCTTACCGTTAGCAGGAAACGACAAGAAAGGAGAACGGGAACTCGAAAAAAGTAAGGAAAATGGAATCACTTTGTTTGACACATTTTCATTTAAAAGTGGCAACGTGGCATTCTTGTCGAGCTTCAGACCATCACGTGTTGCATTATAATGTCTGCTGCCGTCATGGATACCACTTTACCAGTACCTGAGTGAAATTCATCTCACACCTGATATCGATGCACATTCTTCACTGTTTTGTTATCTTGAATTCGATGCCCGATGAATCTTTTAAATCATATGCCCTGGTTTCAATCTCGTTAAAGAACCAATACAGTGACTTTGACCTCCTGCGAGTAGATTTTTCATTTCAGTGAATATGTTCCATTTCACTTGACTATCATTGAATCGCTTTCCTTTCTTCAATGGTCAATACCTTTTTAAAAAGTCGAGGATGCGATAGCTGAACTTGCAAGGTATCAAGACTTGCCAGACAAGTTCGAATTTGCATTGGATAAAGGTAAGACGCTTTACAATAAGCTAAGCCTAAATACAGAGAATAGCAGACAATTCCGCACCAACGAGCTGCGTCCATTTTTGAATATTTTTGCATTGTAATCTACAACCAACAAAGGATACGAAATTCGATGCTATTTAAACATAATACGGTGTTTACAATCGGGTTCGAACTCACCACGTACGGCACCCAGTCTCCTAGCGGAGAAGCCACAGACAAACCGTTCGGCCAAAATTCCCAATTTCAATAAAGATTGGTTCAATAACCAAGCTTATAGTTGTTACAATCTTTGTGACTGCGACACCTCCACACATAAGAAACAATCAAGTGAATCGAGAAAAATATGAATGTAATGTTATATCTTAGCGTCGCGTCATATTTAATGAAGTAATTTAAGTTTTCCTTATAAACGATTTGTACATGCGTTCCATGTCATTTGAAATCAATAGGATGACGAATGATTGCAAGGACCAACAACTACCAAGGGCGAATATAATGTTACATGGCTAGTGCTTTCTTTGCAAAGTAAATCGAAGTTTGCTTACAAATTATGCGCCATTTAAGTTGCGAAAAAACTTGAGGTCATATTAACTATGGCAAAAGAGGCGAGAACTGTGATATTGTAATACTTTCTATATGACCTACAGCACATTCTTATGATTCTTATGGTATGTTTCATATATCGGCCATGTTTAATGAACCAATCAAATGAAAAGACGCCACCTTTTGTCTGATATGTAACATTTACATAACAACAAAGATCTGCATGTATATTTCTGAAGAATCTTTTATCATAAACTAACAAACACAGTGATCGCCCATCTGGGTTTGTCTGCTGTCTGACTAGTCCCTCATCTCCAGTCTGATGATTTTTCTGTCTTTAAACAGTTCTAGATGACATTCAGAACTTTCTGGAGACGGATCCAACAATTGAGCAAAGCCCCGAGATGCAAGCCAAAATGGAAAGTAGTAAGGGCACCTTTAATTTCGTTACAAAGATGTGTGCGTGCGTGTGTGTGTGTGTGTGTGTGTGTGTGTG
Source organism: Ptychodera flava (assembly GCF_041260155.1). Taxonomy (NCBI): domain Eukaryota; kingdom Metazoa; phylum Hemichordata; class Enteropneusta; family Ptychoderidae; genus Ptychodera; species Ptychodera flava. The sequence continues at coordinate 38,312,576 of NC_091932.1, forward strand.
TGTGTGTGTGTGTGTGTGTGTGTATACCTAATCTATTTATTTATTTGCTTATTTAACTGTCTACATCACTACCTTCCTAATTACCTAACTGTCTATCTGTCGTTTGTTCAGAAGTTGCCCGTATAACATTTGTTTTGGTTGTGGAATGTACAACACTGTATGATATACTTTTTCTTAAATATTTGTAATTTTTTCATTTTCAGTAAGGAAAACGGTATCCCATCTTGGACAAATGAGAACCAGCCCAACTTTGAGAAGAAAATTGCAAGAGTGTAAGAAACCCTGTCCTATATTATCCTAGCTAAAGGCCCTCTCTTTCTTTGACACATTAATGTTGCAGCATCATTGGCAGGGGTATAGATAGCTGTAGTTAAAGGCCCGATAACTGTATCTTTTAGCATTATGTTGTGTGATTTTACTTCCAAACTAAAACAAATTCGTGGGAATGTACTCATTGAGGGATATTTATACCGGTAGAATAGACTGTGCACTGGGACTACATGTGCAATTTTGAACAAGATAAATAATAAATGTTTGCCCAAACATAAAATGGCGCCCTCATGCAAATAAAGCAAAAACACAGTTTCCAGTGCATATATGCATTGGAATCTTCACGGAAACAACAGAGTAGTCCAATATAATGCATAGTGCTGAATGTTTTCCACTGGGACACCATATGCTATGTTTTCTTTGTAATATTACCAAGTTTAAATAATGGCGGGAAATCAAAATAACGATTAAATTTTAAATTTATTTGTCCAATTTTTCAGTGGTAAAAGACTATATCCTTTAAATCTGTAGAATTTAAAGAAAACCAGAGAAAATAGAAAACTTTTTTCAGGCCGACAAATTTCAAGAGTTACAGCTACAGGGGCTTAAAGCAACTAAATAGGATCGGGTTGCAGTTGCTCTCTGTGGTAATCTATATATAGTAAGAAATCGGGCTTATAGGATACAGTAAGCCAAGCAGTTATATATCAAAGCTCATGTTTATGCCATCATAGCTTGTACCCATAGTGGTGACTTAAAACGAAAATTAGAAGTGTGACTAGTTCATTTTAGTCATAATATATCAGGAAATACAGTTATGCCTTGCACTTTCTACATTTCATAATTATAGTTTCAATCACATGTCCTCATTAGGTTTGTGAAATTTCAACTCCCTTTGTACCAGGGATAGAAACCGATCGCAAAAGTCTATTCTGCTAATAAATAAATGTAGTCATTGACAATCGTGATGAACATGTCCTAAATTACGTTGAGTATTTATTACCACAGAAGTAGCTGTAGTAGCACTAATCAAAACCCGCATTTATACACAATCAAATTGTAAATATGTTAATGAACAGATTACACTTGTACACGATAAAAGTAACCCATAAATGCTGATGATATCAATACATAATATTGGTCTCTCACCGAGGTAACTTAAACTGGAAACTCTACAAAGCGGCGAATCACAATTCAATAATAGCTGATGAAAGGAGTGAGATGACGACATTTTCTGGCTGAAAAGATGGTGCTAATATAGTGACGGTACCCGAGAGGAAGATGGGAATACAAATAATGTACTTTAACCTTTGTTCTCTCCTGACAGTAAGTCAACATGTGGTTGCTGTTGAATTGAAGTTGTTCAGGAACGGAGGTGAGATCGATCTATCTATCTATCTATCTATCTATCTATCTATCTATCTATCTATCTATCTATCTATCTATCTATCTATCTATGCTAGCTAGCTATCTATCCAGCTAGCTATTATCACAGGTTGAGAAATATACAGTCATTTATTAATATGCTTGATTGATTGCAGCTCTCCATATTATTTTCTAGGAGGTGATATCAGAGGAGACCCTCATTTCACAACTTTCGATGGACTTCGCTACAACTTCCAAGGTCTCTGTTGGCACACTCTGGTCAAGGACTGCAACAGCGCCCTCCCAGCCTTTGATGTTAAGGTTCGATTCGATGTACGATACATCGATCCTGAAGTCAAAACTAGGACTGTTGAAGTCATGATAACTGTTGGTATGGAGACAGTAACGTTGAAAGAAGATAATAGCGTCTTCGTACGTGAAAATATTTTTTTCACTTTTCTGTCAGGAAATTTCAAATATTGGCCAGATGAAATCAACCATCGGTAGAAACAGTCCCCAGTGTGCAATCATATTTTCAATTTGTCGGAAATGGTAAACAACTCGCCAAGGATTCTTAAAATGTGCATTAACTAGGACTGTCACTTCAAATATCAAAAACACATAACATTTTGTTAATAAGACGATCTAAGTACAAAGCTACAATCAGCCTGTGTTGGATGCTGTTAGGTAAACACAGTTGTTAACCACATATTTTATGCAGATGACTTAGTTTTGATTTGCCCCTCGGCAAAAGCATTACAGAAATTAATTAACATATGTGAACACTATGGGGACAAGCATGATGACTTAGTTTTGATTTGCCCCTCGGCAAAAGCATTACAGAAATTAATTAACATATGTGAAAACTATGGGGACAAGCATGATATTGTTTTTCATCCCACTAAAACGGGATGTATGGCTATATTCCCGAGGTCTTGGAAACCTAACAGAATTCCTATCGTATTTTTATATGGAAAATCTCTTAAATTTGTTAACATTTAAAAATATCTTGGATATATTGTTTCTTCTTCGGGGGAAGACAACGCTGATATGCATGGGCAACTTCGATGTGTTTATGCTAGAGCTAATTGGATTGCACGCAATTTTAGCTGCTGTTCACTGATTGTGAAATGTACCCTTTTTAAAAGCTTTTTATATAGTATGTATTGTCTTAATGTTTGGTGTAACTACAGTGCTAGACAGATGTCAACTCTAAAAGTGGCTTACCATAATGCATTGCGTATAATTTTTGATCTTAAACGAGATGCGAGTATCAGTCACAATTTTGTATCAAGAAATATTTTGAATTTTGCTTCATTGCAACGAAAGTTACTATTGAACTTTTGCAAAAGATTAACAGAAAGCAAGAATTCTGCAATATATAGTTGTGTTAATTCTGATTTTTACTTTAATTCAACTTTCTGGCAGCATTGTAGGAATGTATTGTATTAGTATTTTCAGTAGTTTTTTATCATTCTTTTATAAAATTTATTTCTCGCTGTAATGTCTACATTTTAATGTTATTCTTAGTATGGGCCGATGGCCTGAAATAAAGATAATAATAATAATAATAATAATAATAATAATAATAATAATAATAATAATAATAATAATGTAACAGTTCCTATCACAAGTCGTGTGACCAACTTGTTTGAAATGATTTGCGAGCAGATAGTTCCTCAGCTTTATATATTCTTTGCATGAAAATTATTACTCAACGAGTAAAGACAATCAAAACGCAATTGCATTATGTCTGATGGGGAAATCTCTCTTGTTTTTTCATTGAAGAAATAATGCTTAATCCCCTAGGGCATACGGCATAAATATACAGTCAGTAAATGTACCAGGGGCTCCTGTGTCAATTTTGTCACCTCAAAGAGATTGTTTATCAATTTTTATACTCTCTAATATATAAAAAGACGCAAGGAATTGCCAATAAATCATTGGCGACGTTCTCTTATTGCCGTATCAATAACTATTAAGTATCCCTGCACTTGTTAGCATCGTTTTGCCACTAAGAGAAAACCTTGACTCGCATTTTGTGGTCTTTTAGGTAAATGGAACACCTATGACCGGCACCGGACAATTGAAGAACATTAAAATGGGCAAGGAAGGGAATGTACTCGTGGCAAAATTCAATGGTTTGAAAGCAACATGGTCTGGTCCAAATCACATCCTGTCTGTTGGCATCACTGATGAGGGCTTGAAAGGATCTGTATGTGGTCTCCTTGGCAACGGGGATGGCAATCGTGACAATGATTTCATGACAGCTGATGGTTTCTTAACTAAAGATGCTGATACGTTCGGCAACAGCTGGAAGGTCTCTTCAATGACGTAAGTATGGTTTCTGTGTTTCATGAGAAAGATAACCTTTAGAAGGTCAGAAACACGTCTGTAAAACCATAGAGAAAGATAGATAGAGTGGCAACGGGTATTGTTTAAGGCGTGAAGCGGTTACCTAAACCATCCATGTTCGCCTCGCCTCAGGTTGCTCTCGCCTCGCTTTTCCAAAGAGTGCCGACCATGAATTCTTCGGTAATTTTCGGATTTTCGCCAATTGTTAAGCGAAAGTATTTTCGGCAAAGTTTGTGTGTTGTTGTCGTGTGGTGCTGAGCAGAATTGACGTGCTGGCGAAAACGGGAGTGTTTTGAGCTTCAGGAAAATGAGTTTTACCGTTTAAAAAATTCCTCTCATATTTTTATGAATATATAATGAGTGTGTTTGAACCAAATTTGAAGTCTTTTATCGATACTGTCTGGTTTTACTCAATGGTTTACGGTCAGTCATACCGTCTTTTACACATGCGTCAAGGAAGGACATGTTTATGAAACTGCTGGCGTGTTATGTTTTGATTGGCGTGAAGCAGTGTTTCTGGCCTGAGAGCTCACAAAGTAACTATGGTTGCTACGCGACTGGCAGTACGATGCCATCTCGTCGTATTTTTCGCATAATCTCGTGTAATTATCAACCACAAACAAAGCCTCCAAAAAGTTTAACACCTTTGAAGCTCATTTTAATATGAAAAGCCAATAGTCTACCGAGACGACCATGGAACAAAAGGCATGCAAGTGTTGCCACTCTGTCTATATGTTTCTCTGTGGTAAAACGTAGCAGTCAATGGCAAGATGATCATTATAATACTAAGTTGGTAGCTTTTGTCACAAAAGGCTTTCCAGGGACATATATACTATTCAGATTATGGGACTCATATCAAAAATGGGCGTGCTTGTTTATTTTGTGTCTTTGACGAGTGCGTCTGTTGGTAATGGTACATTTGCTTTCTAAATGTAAATTGTTTCGGGGATTTCGACGGAAAGCCCTAACAATTTAAAGACCTATGGTCAGGAGGCAGTCCTCCTGTCTTCAACAGAGTTGTTTGTGACTAGACTATTCTGTGAATTAATTTACCGTCGTGGAAAGTAGCGATTTATTTAAGGTAACTCACGCCCCTCGACTTAGTCAGCAGGCAACGTAGCCCTGAAAACCGGCAATAGTTGTTCATTCATCAGCTCTTCAGGCGTTTTCACTAACGCAACACTTTTCTTTTAATTTCAGATGTTAAATCAAGTCCAACAAAAAGACAAGTGAGAGACCATGTGGCCATGCACTTGGCATACTCTTCAAAACCTCCTCTTTTCATAACTAACGAGTAGTCGCCTGAAATGTGTAGACTTTTATTCTAAAATTATTTCAGTCCCACAAAATTTATCGGTAAAAAGTTAGATTTTTAAATAATCTAAATTTGAATGCTGTAGAGTTTACTGGAAAATAAAATATCATACCAAACAATTTTGCTCTTGTTATACAAAGTTGTTCTTGAATGTCTTATCATGACAGTGAATACCGTAAAACAACCTGAATCGAATGTTCTACAGTGACATAGTATAATTGTATTTCTCGCGTCGGGAAAATATAATTCCACATCCACTAGAAAACTTGCGACACGCTTGCTCTTTACCGTTGACTGTTTCAAGGTCCCCGAAGTGCAATGCATTCTACAGGACCTACTTTGTGTTCACCTTCAGTGTGTTTCAATGGACCCTTTCAAAGGTTTCAAGAAACTAGCTCGCGTTCTCCGTGCATGGTTGCACATATACTGCAGGCTTTCAAAAGCGCCTCTAAGATAGCGTTCCTTTCTTGCCTTGTAAATCTAAAGACAGATTGTGACATTGCACTAAAAAGCCAAATTAAACTCCCCAGTAACGAAATAAAAAAAATATCATAAAGGATGTACTCGGACATTAAGGTAGAATGCGCCTCGGACACTCAAACTTTAACAATATTTTTCTGACCTACCACTTGTTTGGTCATCTTGAAGCTCGTGGAGTAAAGAAAACTAAGTTTTGAAGACATCAGCAACTTTATTTTCCCCAATAGCGATTAACACAGGGATGGCGGTCATATTTAATTTCAAATATCGGTAAATATTTGGTAAATGCAACTTGTTTCTCCAGTACCACAAGTTTATTTATTTTATTTTATTTATTTGCTCACCAACAGCGCCATCATGCAGCCACTTACTGACAAAAAAATAAAGAAAAGGATAAAATACACTAAAATTTACAAAAAGTACCCTAAACATCAAACAATGACAAAACGAATTAACATGTCTTTTAAAAGTTGAATGAGATTCTTCAAAACATCGACATCGCAAACCTTATCAATCAAATCATTAAAAAGTCGTGACGTACGTCAATCAGACCATTTTTTGTATCATCAACTCTACTGTAAGGGATGTGTAATAGAGGTCTATGTCTGGCAGAGTATCTAGGTACGCATAGGCCATAAAAACCTGTACAATCTGTAGAGTCATAAGAAGATAAAAGGCATTTACGCACAAACATACAATCAAAAAGTTTCCTACGTAAGAACAAAGGTTGAATTTTAAATAGATTACAGAGCAATTCATAGTCACAATTACACCAAGATGAAAAGTCACTGTGACATCCCTGCTTATGATGTAAATATCTAAGAAAAGGTTTCTGAATTGACTCAATACGGTTTGCCTGACTGTCAGAAATTGAATTGAAAATGACTGTATTATATTCTAAAATTGGACGCACCATAGTAATAAACAGATGTCGAAGGACAGCAACTTGAATGATCAAATTAAAATTGCGTTTAATGAGACCAATTATGCGATTGGCTTTACCTACAATAGAGTCAATGTGATGAACAAAAGTGAGTTTGGAATAAAAAATGATACCCAAATCCTTAATGTGAGGAACATGATCGAGCAAACAATTATCCACATGGTAATTAAACTTAATAGGTTTCTTTTTTAAGGTGATGGTAAGCACCTTGCATTTGCTAGCATTCAAATCTAAGCGCCAAATTTTTTACCACTGAACAAGTTTATCTACAGACTTTTGTAAGTGCTTGCTATCATCAAGAGTTTTAACACGACTGAAAAGTTTGGCATCGTCTGCAAACAGCAAAGACGGAACAGAAACAGTCATCGGCAAGTCATTTATGTATAATGTAAATAACAAAGGCCCAAGAACTGAACCTTGTGGCACACCGGATGTTATCTGGCACCAAGTCGACGCTGATCCATTTTCTAGGACACATTGCTGCCTATTATTCAAATAACTTGTAACCATTTCAGAATATTCTGATGAAGGCCAAAATACTGTAATTTGAAGAGCAGCAAAAAGTGATCAACTCTATCAAAAGCCTTGCTGAAATCTGTATAGATAACATCAAGTTGCTGCTTACTTTCTATTGCATCGAAAGCATTTTTCACAAGAACAGCGAGATTGGTTGAGCAACAGCGCTGTCGAACAAAACCATGCTGTTTTGTTGTGATAACTTGACTAAAATGAGTATAAATATTAGCACAGATTAGCCGTTGAAACAATTTGGCTATAGTTGGAAGCAGCGAGACTGGCCTATAATTAGTCCTGTTCCCTGCTTCCAGACTTGTGTAGTGGTATAACATTTGCCCTTTTCCAGGTGTCAGGAAAACACCCCTGAGAGAGTGATGTTACAAATAGCTTCCAAACTGGGACTGTTAGTCCAATTGAACATTTTGATAAAACATGATTACTAATATTATCAGCACCCTTGGCCTTCTTAACATCGATATTTGACAACAGATCATATACCTGTTCTGTACTGATTTCTACATTTTGCATAACCTTGTCAGAAAATTGTGGTACATCAAGGTTGGTAACATAAAATGTGTGGTCTGACTTAATAAAGACAGATTCAAAATAGCTGTTAAAAAGCTCAGCCTTACTTTTTTGATCGACGGCAATATGATCACCATACTTCATTACGGGAAAAGAAGTACTACTTTTTGAGCGTGCCCTGACCAAGGACCAGAAGCGCTTATCATTATTTAAGATATTATCAGCTACAGTATTAATATAAGTTTTGTATTTACTGTTGGACAATTTCTTAAAAGTTGACTTCCTGTTACGAAATAACTCAATTTAACACGTGATCTATCATATTTCAAACGTCTGAATGAATTCTCTTTTTCTCTGAAAGCTGCAATCAGTTCCTTGTCATACCAAACAGGAAAGGAACGATTGGGCCTGAATGATGGAATATAGTCCTTGACAGCAGCAGACACTAGGTCATAGAACAAATCGATCGATTCATGAATATGTAAACCATTCTGCTCTGTGATCCCCGATTTTCATTGTTAATTTTGAAAAAAAAACGCCTGGCTGAAACTTTGTTGGAGAAAAAAATTGAGTAAAAGTTGAAGGTCTTTCATTTTCGCGAACTACCTTAACGCTGTACTTCGCCCTCCGCTTCGAGTCTGTAACTAATCTTCGTATACCTTATGCAGTATTTTTCCTTATCCTAATCTTATAAGGCATATATATATATATATATATATATATATATATTATATATATATATATATATATATATATATATATATATATATATATCAGTACCAGCAAGTGTAGATTTGTAGCAGTTTTCCACTCAAAGAAAATTGATTTCTTCAAATCTCCAAATCATCGCAAACAAAGTGTTGTGCTGCACAGCACAGCACCTCTTGTTAACATGCAGCCTCCAAAAGACGTAAATTACGGTTTAAGCACACAGACGGAGAAGTGCAAAATTGCGAAATCAGTCCTTCTCTGACTATGGCTCAATTGAAGTTCAAGACAGTTGAAATCTAAGTCTATCAAGGTGTTGAGCATGTGCCGTGTCATAAAGCAACTATAAACAACTATAACATGGTATGTGTTCGGGTCATAGTGTCTGTTTATCAACTTTTGTGTTACAACATCGCTATAGAACCACTGTGTTGTTTTTTGTTTGAAACGTACACTATGTTTCCTGTACAGTGTGGAAGAAAGGTATGAATTGAAAATAATTGTTTAAAATATATAGACATGTCCACATATTTTGGTTTGGAGGCGTTGCATTATTTTCGATCTTTAAACACTTTTCCCACTCTAGTGAGCTTCGACACGACGTGTTTTGATACATTATAAATGCATGATTGGTATTGTAGTGTGATTGATATTTCAAGTCATGCTAATTATGCAGTTATATATAGGAACGATCAAAACGGTTCGTAGAGCAATCATTCAGAATCGTTTTGGGTTGAAGTCTACAAAGACTGTTCCTCCAGCCATGAAGAAAATATGGATAGATGTGTTCGTTGTTATCGCTGTCACTTATTTTTGTGCAACACGAAAGATAAACGGTAGGTTAATGAGTTAAATGTGTTTCTGTATCTCTCAAGTGATTCATTTGAATGCAAATCGACAAACATTGGTGAAGGGAGCAAACAGTTTTGCAAAAAAGGCTCCTGATCTAAATAACAATGAGAGTTGATCAAACATATTAGATGTATGTGTTTAAGTAGCTATCTTCCGATTTACATCGTTCAGATGTTTCAAGCAAGCTTCGGCAGTACTGTTCTCAATTGTTCAGCGTCCATCTGTCTTATGTGAAGACGATAATAAATTAATTATAGGTTAAAGACAAGGTGTTCATAGGATTGATGTAAAACTAATCAGCAACATAGGCAATTTTGATGTCTTTGTCCAGCAAGGGCTTAAAACTATAATGTAATTTTCGAAAACTTATGTGAAGAGTCCTTCAAATATTGACATTATCTATACTAACGATGTCTGCGCCTGGCCAATCAATGTTGATTCGAGCCGATAGAGTGGGTTGAACCGATATGTGCAATAGTATAAGATCTCTCTCTCTCTCTCTCTCTCTCTCTCTCTCTCTCTCTCTCTCTCTCTCTCTCTCTCTCTCTCTCTCTCTCTCTCTCTCTCTCTCTCTCTGTATGGTGATCGTGGCATTGGATGTTGGATTGACAAGTTTATCAATTGCACATTTAACTTGAAAGAAATTCGCACATAAAATCTACTGTACGTAATTTCACTGGACATGTACAAGAATATATAAGAACCCATAGATATCCATTTTATCACCATTACTGTAATTTAATGTTTTGAAAATGCTGTAATGGCACAGCAATTGTTATTTGTTAAGTAAAAGGATGTGAATAAGAAACAACACTAGAGAAAAAGCGAAAATGGTTGAGAGAAAGGATAAACGAGCGGCTTCTCAGCAAGGGGAAAGGTTTGAAGGGCATTGCAATTTACATCGTAATGGGACCGATAAATATAATTGTTCTGCTTATCGTAAAAGAGTTCGTGCGGGAAGCGATCGGCAGTTACAAAGGTACCAGGTATGAGATGGGATGGATATACTATGTCGCAAAAGACAGCGAGGAGTTATTAGGGAATGCTTGAGAGGTGTTTATCTACCGGGGACTGAGGTTAAGGGGTATTTTCAAAATGGAAGAACGAGGGTGTTTGCAAACAGAGATCAATTTCCCCAAGAAAGTTTAATTTTGTTCAAAATACCAAATGAATGAATGGTACAAATTGTGATATTTAAAGCCCCAAGTTTGCAAAGAGGAAAAACAAAATATCAGTTTTGAAACAATTACAAATTAAAATCAATGGTGCGCATTTGCCATTTTTTTAGTGTTGGTAAACACTGCATATTTTATCTCCACAGCAAGAACGGATGTAGGCCTACTTAACCCCTTGACTAGCCCTGCGTACGATGCTGTGTGTTCCGCTACAGCTAATCGCCCCGCTCACACAGCCCTGCAAGACCCGTAGGGTCGGTGACTTCAAATCCATTTTGAGACTTGACGTAAAAAGCCAAATTACATCCGAAATTCAGAGTTCTTGGGCCCAAGTCGTTCCCTGCCTACCTCAGCTACTCGATCGCTTCCAAAAATGCCAGGTCTTTCATTCACTTCTCGTAAATAACCGTCGATGTCGGCAACTCTCTCGCTAGCCTGCGTACGATGCTGTGTGTTGGCCGCTACAGCTAACACACAGCATCGTACGCGCTGGCATCGGCACACAGCGCGACTAAGATAGATGTATTCCGATCTGGCCTGAATGTGATTGCGCCCCCGTACGTCCGAGTACGGCCAAAATCCGGAAGCAAATGTCGTGACCCATGACCTCGACCCTGAAAGGTCAGGCTGATCGCAGAAGCGTCGCGCTGATAGTTTACAGTTTTCAGAAGTACTGTCGATCGTGCAGATTTTTTATTGAAATGTTTATTTATTGAAAACAAATGATTATTTTGTCAATATGTTCTATTAACAGCAATATTCTGTGAATGAAACTGGAGGAGATATAATTTTTTACTGTAACCCAGTGAAATTTTATAGCAGTCATATTGTCAATATGACTGGTCACATGACTGGTCATGTGAGTGTACATGTGATATGTTCCATAAAATGTATTTTGAATATTGTGAATTATTTTTTTGATAAATCATAACCATTTTAGATGCATGTTTCTGCAAGGAAGACAAATAGCAGGTATTTACAAATAAAATGTGTTGATTGTCAAATACAGAATTATGTCAGATGCTGATGTTTGTAGTTCATTTATTCTGCCTTTTGTGAGAAAAATCTTGAACAGGTAAATCTGTAGATAAAGTAAAGGGTAGTTATTATTACATATATGTAATAATAATGTCAAGACAATTGCAAGTGTATTCAAATTTGCGTTATTTTATGGATTCAAAACACGTCCTGATGCTTCAAATATTCTTCCCCAGCATATTATTCACCAACTCTGGTCACATGATGAGTCATGTGACGAGTCACGGGACCTTGAAATACAAAACTTATGTATGAGAAAGTGGGAAATTTCATGCTGATTCATAAAATATATGGTTTATTGGTACTTACTTAATTATTACTCTAAGCAGTGTTGATGCAATGACCACACCCCAGATTTTATCGATATTTACATAGGGGGCTTGGTATATAGGAATACATTGGCCTTGGTAGTCAAGGACTGGACACAAATTACAGGGGGTTGGGCCGGTGTTTTTCGAAACACCGCTGCATCAAAAATAGTGACCCTTCAAAAGTTCATGCACAAAAATTAATGACCCTCCCCCTTATTCTTGCATGAAAATAAATGACCCTCCCTGTTACTCAATACCCCCCAACAAACCCGCAATGTGTTCAAGACCCCCTTCTGACTTGCTATACTTTTGAAATCCCCCTCCCAAAAGGAAGGCAAAATGTGGCTGATATAACGCTTTGTCCAAAAAATATCAAATCATATGTGTGTGATAATTCATGTAAATGTACTTTGCTTGAAGTGGCAGGTAAAAAGTGCATGCGTGTACAAAAAATGTAATTTTTAGATTTCATCGATAATGTTGATTCACTATACATGGTAGTTGACTATAAGAAAACTATGAACGTGTATTTTCCAATATAAAACTAGCAATATCTGTTCATCTATAGATGTTTAATAACTGATATTAAAATATACTTGATTAGCATGGGTTGTTTACAAGTGCACATGTGAACAAACTTAAGATATTTGACTTTGGAATTTCACTCAAAATGTTGATCCACTATACATGGGAGTCTATGACAAAACTGTAAAAAAATTCTTTCACAATTAAAATTATGCACTTTTTGTGCATATATGGACCTGAATAATTGACATAATTGTACTTGATTAGAAGAGGGTGGTAACACGTGCATCTGTGTACAAGAACTTTGTTTTTGGAATTTCGCATAAAAGTTCATCCATTATACATTGTATTCTATGACGAAACTAAGAATAATTATTTCAAAATACAAAACTTGGCAAATCTGTCTATTTATGTACACTCGATTATTGGTATAAATGTTCATGATTAGACTAGAGTGGTTTCAAGTCAATGGTTGCGCAAGAAAATTGATTTCGGAATTTCACTGAAATGTTGCTTCAAAATGCATGGCAGTCTATGATGACACTATGGATATTTTTCCCAATACAAAACTAGGTAAATTTGTGCATGTATGTACACCTAATTATCAGTATTAATGTTAATGATTAGACTAGAGTGGTTTCAAGTCAATGGTTTTGCAAGAAATTTGATTTTGAAATTTCACTGAAATGTCGATTCATTATGCATAGCAGTCTATGACAAAACTATTAATATTTTTTTTCCTATACAAAACTAGGTAAATCTGTGCATTTATGTACACTTAATTATTAGTATTAATGTTAATGATTAGACTAGAGTGGTTTCAAGTCCATGGTTTTGCAAGAAATTTGATTTTGGAATTTCACTGAAATGTCGATTTACTATGCATAGCAGTCTAGGATGAAACTATGAATACTTTTTTCCAATACAAAACTAGGGAAATCTGTGCATTTATGTACACTTAATTATTAGTATTAATGTTAATGATTAGACTACAGTGGTTTCAAGTCCATGTTTATGCAAGAAATTTGATTTTGGAATTTCATCGAAATGTTGATTCACTATACATTGTAGGCTATGACGAAACTACAAATAACTCATAGGTTATCTGATCCTAAATTGTTATTCAAAAGTTGTTCGACCTGAAGCTTCCAGTTGTTATTGATGACATTTTGCACTATTCTGAATAGTTTGTATTCGGTCGATGTCCTCAAAAAATAAAAAATGTACATGCATACAGCGACATGAAAATTTGACACCGACCTATACCCAATGTATTGCCAATGGGAGAATGATATCAAATAAGTGATCTCCCAAATTGTTATTGAAAGAGTCATAAAAGGGGACAGCTATGCACAATAGGGGAGTCGGATAAGTAGAAATCATGACAACTTAAATCTATGTGGCTGCTTGGATCATCAATACATTGTTTATTATACTCTTAAACTTGCGCCCGAAGGGCGCGCCGAAAATTGAAATGGCGGAAAATGAAAGTGCCAGGAGGTATTTTTTCTTTTTTCAGTATTCCATATTCTTCAATACGTGCACATGCAATTTCAGCTTTGATGCATGAAAAAGGTGACCCTCCCCCATAGGCATACACAAAATTTTATGACCCTTCAAAAATACTTGCGCGAAAAATGGCGACCCATCCCCCAAAAAACACCGGGCCCCCCCCATCCCCCCTGTAATTTGTGTCCAGTCCCTCAAGGGGTTAATTTATGAAGTGCCGCTACTGATGTTAAAGATGAATATATCTGTTCCCAATTGACAGCTTTGACCGTCTGTCTGTGGGAAAGACTCGAGCAAATGACGCGGACTCCAACGTTTTTCCTTATTGCTTTGTCGAATCCTGTCCAGAATTTTGTTTTGTATAATGCAACGGATACAAAAGTTTGTGTAAGAAGACAGTGTGCAAAAACCAACGTGTAAGTGATCACTTTTGCATGGAGACATCTGTGGCTATCTGTGGCTACCTTGAGTATTTCCTTTTGACATGGAGAATATTAGTGTAAAGAACCGAATAATAAAATTCAAAAACTGTAAAACAATTCAGAATTATGTGGTTTGCTTTACCTACAAGATTAAGAAAATAATGGACCATACCACGCCATTTTTCTATAAATTACACTGCCTTCTAAAAGCAGAGGATTGAATTCAAAATTCTTTACATCACATATGAAATACGTGTCTTGCTCCAAATATTTAGGTGAATTGCTCACATTCCGTTGATGATTAGAAAGTAAACTCCAAATTCACCCTTTCGTGGTTTTATTTGTACTTTACATTGTTTGATGATGAGCATTTTAATGTATCTGTACTCTTTTTTTGTTTCTTTGCATTTTACCTATACTTTAAATATCGTTTTACTATCGTTTTTGTCCATTTTTTTGTTCTGCTTTTGTGTAAAGCGCATTGACATTATTTAGAATGAAGTGCCTTTCAGATTATTTTGAATTAAGTGCGATTTATAAGGAAAAAGATTAAGATTAAATGGCGTCCATTTTTCATATTTGCGACGATTGGAAGACCAAAAGGGTTACGATTTTGAAGTATAGGGACCATTTGACTGAAAAACCAGCAGTTCGTTTGAGTCCCATTACTTCAGTTTGTCATGGTTTTTTAGCCTGGGTCTCAGGGGAAACTTATAGATTTGGTCGTGTCTGTGCTACCGTGTTTGCATCCTTCCTTGCGTCCGTTCATGCAAATTTCTCAGAGATTAATGTAGCGATTTCTTTCAATCTTGGTACAAGGGTTACTCCTTATGCGATACATATGCAGATCGATTTGTGATACAATCCAATATGGCCATTTTTTCGGACAATGGTTTCCAAATTCATCAATGAAGTGGGGACTTTTTCATTGACAATGACTTGTTGATATTGAAGACATGTATGTGTGCTGCTAACTCGCTGTCAACGATGGTTTTGCGTCTGAAGACTTTCACGGATGTATCTACGTACTAATAAGTAAAAAGGAACAAAGTAGAGCCTTAAAGTTAAAAAACTTGACACTTTTTTTCGTGATTTTTATTCATGATTGAATCATAAAATCATTGATTATAAAATGTTGCTTACTCAATGTGTCGTATTAGAATTCGGTTCATTATGCTGCCTAAACGCTACGCTTCGTATCGTCATATACAACCCAAATGACACCCATGCTTATTTGTACCAGAGCAGGTAATGCTGGGTAATTGCAATAAACTTATACCCATACAATTGTAAGTTCTATCCGTATTACGACCTAACAATGCATGTCCACAAGTAGTCTAATCATCCGCCAACTATAATTAAACACATACCTGATGCAATAAGTAAACGCGTCTCAACGATCTCCAGTGATAATGTCATCTTTGATAAATTCAAAGCTCGATACAATACGGCGCTGAAGGCAAGCGGATACACCGAACAAATTGAATATGTCGAGACCAACCAATCAGCAAGGAGAAATAATAACAGGAAGTGTCACATCACGTGGTTCAACCCCCCCCCCCCTTTCAGCAAGAACGTGGAAACTAATATCGGCAAGACGCCCTACACTAACCACATGCAATCATTCCGCAACGAGAAATATAAAAATGATACAGAATTATCAAAGTTTGTAGTATGGAATTTGAAAAGTAAGAGCCACGTCTTTGATATTTCGTGGTAATTATTGACAAAGCATCGAGCTACTCTAACATAAGCAAGCGATATAATCTTTGAATATCAGAAAAGCTGCACATATCAATGCTGACAAATCTACGCTGTTAAACAAACGTTCTGAGTTGGTTTCAAAATGTCGCCACCAAAACAAATATTATTTACAAATGTTAACACCACCTATAAATAGAATCCTTTCACTTCTGTCTGAAGATTGCAGGGTGCATGAAACTTTAACAGATTTCATTACTTTGTACTTGAAGTAATATGTGTTATTATTTATAACGCTCTGCTTAGCATCGAGCACTGTAATTTCCCACGAGGACATCTGTAATACATCAATACACACACACACACAACACACAACACACACACACACACACACACACACACACACACACACACATATATATACATATAATGCATATATATAAATATATCATTCATTCATTCATTCATTCATTCATTCATTCATTCATTCATTCATTCATTCATTCATTCATTCATTCATTCCAGAGTGGGGAAACCAACCCCCGTATGGTGGACATTGTAATGTCAGCAAACAAAGGGAAGGTAAGTACTTCAACAGAGGTATTCAACAGATCCGTCTCTGATCGAGTGCGAAAGTGAAACACCTCATTTCAATAGCCTTGTTGTGGTGTGTCTGAATCTTATCGTCTGTTTGACTCTATATGTATGTCCCTGTGTTCGTCTGTCTATCTGTCTGTCAGTCAATCCGTCTGTCTGCCTGCCTTCATGATGTATGTATGTATGTATGTATGTATGTATGTATGTATGTATGTATGTACGTATGTACGTATGTACGTTCGTTCGTTCGTTCCCGAATGGTATACATTCTTCTTCTCTTTCACTATAAGGTCATCTTCAGCTGTTTAACGCTGCATGTTATGACTGGAAAGATGAAGGCGACTTGGAGATGCGTATTGCAACACAATATGATATTAACAAAAATACTGTTGGTCTGACCTATGAACTTTGGATTGGTAACGTGTTTCCAGAGGACGTCGTTGTGTTTGTCTATCAGACTTCCAATTCATCATTTCCCCTGCTACTGCTGCCCAATACAAAACAGGAAAGTTATGGCAACGTTAAACTAATTTTGAAAATCAGAGATATGTATGGTGAATACGCGCTACTTGATATACCACTGCAGGTAAGACAACAACTGTTTTGTAAGGCACATCTATATTTGAAACTAGTAAGTCTTAAAAGTATGCTTTTCTTGGTTTTTGAAATTGATGAATAAGAAGTTGATGAATAATAATAGTCCTCTAGGAATTCATTACCTTAGTTTCAAAGAGGTCACTCAATGCAGGGATACTGAATGTTATGATTGCATAAGACTAAGAAAATTTGCAATGCGAAAACACAATATTCCTCGGGTCATTGGTCGGATAAGAAAGGCTTTGATCGACACGTTTTAGCACGGTGGACTCCCTTAAGTATGTAATATCAAATTCGAAGTTACTACTGCATAATCGGATAAAATACCGTAAATATACGTATTTATATCATATGTGCCGTCATTGCAATAACTCTTTGGGGAAACTTCCTATTATGCAACACAAAACTTGCAATACGATGCTATGTGTGACCAATTGTCGTTCTTTTCGAGACGGTAGGCTATTGAAACCATTTAAGAATACATCCAACGAAAACGTTATTTATGTTTATGATAAGACGACACAGAGACTGCGAATTTTTTTGTATAGAACATTAATGAATACACATTGTTCAAAAGCTTGTGATGACTCGTGGTTCACTTGATAAGTGTGCAAGAACATTGTACCCATCTCAAATATCCAAGAATATGTATCAGCTTTTAAACGATGACAGTCGCGGTAAATGTAACTTAGTAACGAATGGAACCATTGCTAAGTTTATTTGTATCGATTCATGATTAGTAATCGTAAAGGATAAAATAGAATTAATTGTTACTTTCTATGTACGTTTGTACAAGTATGACGGTTTACCCTGATGAAAACAGTTTACGTAAACGACGATGTCGGACCAAGTAGGTATAGATTTTCTGTATTATGTGTAAGAAAGTTTTGACATAATTGGCATTTTTACCATAATAACTACCTATTGTGTTTAACAAGGGACGTATTGTGCCATCATTAACGTTGCAAGAGTAACTGTACCGCCCAACTTCCGATATTGTAAGCTGAAAACCAGCCTTACGTCTGGACGGGCAAATTTGCACCCAGTTATTGACACAAAGGGCGCTTTTCTAAGATTCAATCCCAGCATTCTTTGCGAACGTTCTCGTTCATATGCACGACAGTTTTCTTTTCTTTTATTTTAGGCGTGATAGTACCGATATTTTGTATGGGGTGGATAATATAATTACTCGCTAATAAAAAACATATACTTTATCAATGGCATGTTATAAAATAATAGCAAAAACTTTTGAATTTACGAGCACTCAAAAAAACATGGCGGCGCCATCGAAAGTAGGGTACACTTCCGGTTACTCGCATAGTGTATTATAAATATGCGCATGCGTAGTCAGTAAGCCGCTGGCGTGACTATTATAATCGACTAGTCTATCTAAATCTATTGATCAAATGCTTGAGCTTGCTCCATCGTTATATCAAAAAGGCGTTCAATATAGGTCATTAACATAGACTTTTATAAATCAGCACTTTTTGAGGTCGGACCAACTTCGTCAGTCTGTACCTTAAGCAGAGCGACGTACGCCCTTACAAAATAAAAATAATAGTAGTACCCTTCACAGAACAATAAGATATATGTTATCACTATATGTAGCAGGTTTTTTCAACTTCGCATAGTACTCTCAGAGTTTAATTACTAATTACAAAACTTTATTTAATATGCAAATGAACTGTTAATTAACTTGACACTGCTCAATGCTTCATGGGACAACTAGATATCCATCAGATCAACATTTGTAGCACGTTTTATTTAATTTAGTGCTGTAATTTTAGAGTAATGTCACTAATTACAAAGTTCATTAAATATGCAAATAAACCCTAAATTAATTGACACTGTTCAATGATTCATAGCACAATTAAATATCAAATCAATTTCTGTAGCACGTTTCACAAAATTGGTGCCGTAATTTCAGAGTTATATACCTAATTACAAAGTTTATTTAATATGCAAATGAACCCTTAATTAACTTTACACTACTAAATGCTTTACAACACAGTTAGATATCTGTCAGATCAGTATATGCAGCAGTTTTCATGACATTTGATGCAGTTATGTTGGAGTCATATGACTAATTATGAAACTTCATGAAATATGCGAATGAGCTAATTATTGACTTGACACTGCTCAATGCTTCTCAGTACAATTGGATATTTATCAGATCAACATCTGTAGCAAGTTTCATCAAATTTAATGCTGTAATTTTGGAGTAATATCACTAATTACAAAGTTCATTAAATATGCAAATGAACCCTTAATTAATTTCACACTACTAAATGCTTTACACTACAGTTAGATATCAGTCAGATCAGTATCTGCAGCAGATTTCATCACATTTGGTGAAGTTATATCGGAGTTATATGACTAATTACAAAACTTCATGAAATATGCAAATGAGCTATTTTTTAACTTGACACTGCCAAATGCTTCTAAGTATAATTAGATATATATCAGATCAATATTTGTTGCAAATATCATCAAGTTTCGTGCAGGAATTTCAGAGTTATCTCACTAATAACAAAAGTTCATTAAATATGCAAATAAGAAGATAATTGACATGACACTCACAGTATCATCATAATGTTCTGAGACTGTCATCTGTGAAAAGTTTCATGAAATTTGGTGCAGTATTTCTTGATATATGTCTACACTGTCATTACCGTCTCCATAGGGAAACCATTGTACGGAAAAAAACAATATTGCATAACTTCATTAATATGCAAGCCACACTAACCAAAATCTAATCAGTTCTTGCAAGTAGCATATGGTACCTGTGTACCAAATCTGACTTGAATCCGTTCAGGCGTTTTTGAGTTATAGTGTAAAACAGACAGACACACACACACACTAACATACATACACACACGGACAGACAGACAGACATCGCTATGACATTAGCCCACGTGTTTACACACGTGAGCTAAAAAGGCACTGCCATGAGTGAAAATGTTCAATCGAAATCTGTTCAATCCAAACTGGAAAGTAAAGTAAAAGAGCCTGTTTGATCTTTGATGTAGGGACGTGGTACGTTTCTGAGTTTGAATCCCCTAGATACGCGATAAGCTTTTAGAACACTAGAAGTGACTTAGATCGGCCCTGAGAGATAATGAAACATGTGTTGTTGTTTTTTTCCTAGACCTATCAAAACTTTTCATCGCTGAGTGCATTTGAAGTCAATGATGCCATCAAAACATTGTATGCAAAATTGACATCGTTCGACGTAACTTCTGCTCAACCCGATTACGTTCTGTTCCTAATATACAGCACTGCTGAAATCATCAACGAACTTCAACAGGTCAGTGTACATTATTTTTGTACCAAATAAACAAAACATAGTCCTCCCTTATCCAATATTTGATAAGTACTCTTTATTTCTTGTCATATATTAACACTTTACTTTGTCTTTGTCACCAGCATGGAGGCGGTGTCCTCAGGACTATACAGGAGGTAAGGCACCGCATTTTAAAATTAAAACTGAAAATATAACGAGAGTGAGAGGGAGAGAGAGAGAACATAAATTAACGCATTTCACACTACCATCAAGTAAATACATCTATCTGACGATAGCGTGAATGTGTGAAACTCTAGAATTGCGTACGAAATGTACTTGATGTATTCTCATTTTCATTGTAATGTTGCTCTTCAACCTTGTATCGAGCACTATCCTCCCCCGAGAAGATAAAAGCGGGTTTTGAAATGTCTGCGTGTGTCGTTCTGTTCTTTTATCATTTATACTTTTTATATTGATTGTCTCTCTCACTACGATGCGTTTTGTCGCCTACTTGACTGAGGCTACATACTGACATGGTGCATATGAGACGTATATAGATTGATTGTACTTATCAGATCTGCTTCACATCAAACCTTCACCTCGCTTACTTCGATCAAATGAGAAAAAGTCTTCTTCATGTGCCACGGTGTAACCTGCAAACGTATGGGAAACGCTCTTCTCAAGATGTGCTCCAGATTTGTGGAACAGTCTTCCGTTGGAACTTCGCCAGTCGCCTACGTTGATCACCTTTAAAAAGGGCTTGAAATCGCATCTCTTTGAGAGAGCTTTTTGATTTTGTGTGTTCTTGTTCAGCGCCTTAGAACATTACCTCGTATGGATTTTGGCGCTATATAAATGCTTTTGATTGATTGATTGATTGATATAAAATGTGTATCCCTTAGACAAGAGAGACAGGGAGGGAGAGGGAGAGACAGACAGAAAGACATCTTGAAGGTAATTTACAGGTAGTTAACCTTTGACTGCCGAAGATGTCTTTGATATTCTGCGATTTATAAAAGTATTCTATATCAATGATTTTATTTTCAGACGAGGTTATTAATGATGAATGTTTCACTGTCTGAGTTTACTCTGTGCAGTCCAAGATGTATCATACTTGTTACAAAAACATTACTAAGTGTGTCATCATTTCAAGATCCGGAAGAACTGTTACCAGAATCACAGGTAGACACAACTTTATTATTTACGCTTACTGTATCATTTCTGATATCTCGTAATCAATGCATGTGATAGAAATGTGTATATTTTCATATTAGCGTTCATCATAATATGCATACCTTCAATTTCTCAGATTATTGGGGCAGAGTTAGCTCGTGCAATTGGTAGAGCCCTAAGTCTAACAGTTAATGGCGCTGATTATGTGATCCAGACAGTCTGTGCAGGTATTTGACTCTCATTGAATTTTTACGTTTCTCTGTAATTAATTAAAAATATAGCCAATCTTATCTTCATGAAACAGACAGAGGAAAATAAATCAAATGCACGTAGACACCAGTTGATAGCTTAACAGAAAATGCGTGATTGCGTTCGCGATGCTGTAATTTTTGTTGATTTTTTCACAGGTTTAAAGGTATACAGTCACCTGTAATATAAATATGCACATATATGGCCAAAGGGGCGTTCCTTGACATTCAAAATGCCCATGTCCATGCCCGCTTAAAATCTGTGATTGGTTAGATTTTCTGTTTCCATGGTAACTGTGGAAAAATTGGAACTGGTGACAGTATACCTTTAATACATTGACATACACAGCTGAGCTTGTCAACTCCGCCTATGAGTGGTTAAATCGCTTACTAAAGTTGACAATATAATTCTTATCCGGACTAGAATTCAAATGAAAACAATGACCATGTATTTTACAGGCATAGACGCTATGTTGATAAACTCAATAGCGGATTTCAATATACTTTTGAGAGTAGAACAAGAATTTGCAATTCATTTCACTCTATTCATTGCTCGCTTTATCTTATCAGACGTCATCAAGTCAGCCTCAAACATCATTGAAGCAAATAGGAATGCCATTGTCAAGAACGAGGATAAAGAATGTTCGAAGATGGTAAGAGAGAACGATATACAATCATTCAGACAAAAGACAGATTCGTATCATTCTTCGGAGAGTGAACATTCGGTTAAGAAACTCTTATAGAAGATTAAAACTGCAAATATGTGATGGTCTGTCGCTGTTTACAAACATTTTATCATTAAGATACAATACGTCTCCTCGTAATTGTATTCCTGTTTCATATCTTTATTTAGAAGTATTAAAACATTGTGGAAATGTAGAGTTTAGTTCTTTCGACTTTACATCAATATTTTGACAACTATATAAATTATTGACAGCCCAGAAGGAAAGTGTTTTTTCTCATGTCTTTCTACTATTACGATCACATAATCACTGAATTAACTTCCTCACTGGTATTTTTATCATTCTATTTTCTAGGATTCTCTTATTACTTCTTTGACTTTTGATGCGATAGACATTTGTCTTAACAAGTCACTATCAACGCTAGCTCTGTCTGAAGAGCGAGACCCCTATGAAAGCTACAGCTCCAAACTCGTACAGGCCGAAATATCTAAACACCGAAATAACAACTTTAAAGGTAACAAACAGTTTTCAGAAGCAGGTGGATTCTATTTACCAAGAACGGAAGATTTCTCGGAGAATGTTCACGATATTTCGATTAAGGTATGTGAAACACTACAGCAAAATTAATTCGCTTTGAATGAACCCAGACTACCTTTATGACGTATTACTTTTATCGAACTGTCTTTATACTTTCAACCAAGAGACATTTAATTTCTAGAAAATGTGTGCGTGATTTTATGTTTCTTTACAGCATTCGTAGATTTTTAGT
Organism: Ptychodera flava; assembly: GCF_041260155.1. NCBI lineage: Eukaryota > Metazoa > Hemichordata > Enteropneusta > Ptychoderidae > Ptychodera > Ptychodera flava. The sequence goes on from NC_091932.1 coordinate 38,335,936, forward strand.
GTCTGTGTTAGGTAATTCCTCCGCATGTGTAATTGTTTTGTTTGTACACCTCTATTCAACTAAGTGTTCATTAAGCCCCATTTGATGTAGTCAGGAAATCTGCTTTTATAAAGACTAAACCGACTCTACCAAGAACTGTAAATGACTGTCTACGATTCGCACCCTGTGTTCAAGATTGAATAACATTGCCATGCATAATAGTCGTTATACTGGTACAACTGTCAGGTTCAAATAAGAACGTATTTTTCCTGATCCTTGTACAACGGTCTTCTTCAGACCAATATTTATCCTATCTATCCAAATCTGTATTTAACAAAAAAATCCTGGTATCATTGTAACTCACAGGCTATTCTCTGTAGACCGAAAATGAATTTTCTTGTGTCTATTTTTCTCCTTGTCTTTGTGGATTTATGAATAGTTCAGCTGAATTCAATGCCCGAAACAGTCTGCATGAAACATACAAGTTTGTATGATGCTAACAGCATTGATCCCATAGAAACGTGTTGAATCAATAAATTAATAATTGAGTGGAGACTGGAAAGGGTATTTTGAATCTCAATCTTGAACAGGGTGTTAATCATAAACTGTCATTTAAATACCCATTTAAATACTTGCATTAGTTGAGCTAAATCAACACTTAGATGACCAGAGTTGATGCATGTGAGATATACATGTGATCGATTTGCTCAATACATAGGTGTCTATATATTGGCGAAATTCAACAGGTTTTGTTGACCATCGGCCTTGACGTTAAATACAAACATTTGCCTAACGTCTGCCTTTTCATTGTTTTCTTTTCTGTCAGTTTGTAGGATCAATTGTGAATCCAAAACAGTGCATTTCTCCAAAGGCTTTGAGATTTCTACCAGTTGTTAGTCTGGAAACTCTTGATGAGAATAGTCAGCCAGTAAGAACCAGTGATACGTACATTGTCAACGTCAGCAAAGTGAATCAACATTCCAGTAACACTACACATTTAAGTGCCTCCGTGGGAGACAGACTTGAATTCTCCATCGATGTGAACGACCAAGTTCAAACGATCAAGATAAATGTAGAGTCAAATGCAGATGACTTCACTTATGAGGTTTTTCATCAAGCTGATACAAAACCAAGTGCAGTTAAGCACGACAATTCTTGGATCATCTCAAATGGTACTTCTATAACAGTGGCAGCAAATACCGAATCTGAAGAAAAGTCGCATCACTTTCTGATACACATAGGTAATTTTACCATAAATTTTATGCTTTAATAGAAGTTTTAATCTCGTTTGGGGAAAGCAAATTATTTAACCCTGGCATGCATCTTGACATAATGACCGAATCAGGTTGCACCATCAATAAGGAATTCGGCTATACGTGTCTTTTACTTTACACTTCCAAATTTAGAAGAACCGAAATGAACTGAACTCCCAGAAATCACATTCATTTCGATACATTTGAAGGATTATAGATACTTATTGTGACCTCTTTTCAGTCGAAATATGTGAAAAGAGAGTTATCGAACTAAGTGCATCTCTATTATGGAGAATTTCTGTCTTCTAATTTTGTCTATTTTTCCAGATGGGGAAAGCTATGAAATATCTCACAATATCACACTGACTATGTCGTTCTTTTCATGTCTCTACTGGAACGAAGAGAACCATAGATGGCAGAGTGACGGATGTTGGGTATGTAGAAGTTATATCTCAGCAGAAGCATCTTTAATGCGCCCTTCCAACATGGTATGTTGCCTTTAGAAAAATGTTGTGCTCAGAATGAACGTTTTACGCATGTTTTACCGGACTTTCGGAAAAGATGCTCGCCTGTCGTCTCAAATATATCGTTTTCTCTCGCTGCCTTTACAAAGGTAAATTTTACAAATGTATGTCCATATTATGATAAGTCAGATATCCATCATTATCGATGTCCGTTTTGCTAGTAATGTGATAGATAACGGTGTCTCTCCTTCTCTCCAGCCGGATGTGACTTTAACAACTGATGATTTTGTCATTTGTCTGTGCGATCATCTGACGTCATTCACCGCTGCTGATTTTGTCGTTCCTGTGAATAAGATCGATATGAGTACCGTCTTCGACAAGTCAATTGTAAGCAGCCCATTGGTTCTTGCTTCGGTGATATCTGTCTTTACTTTGTATGTCATCCTTGCGATCATAATGAGAAGGAAGGACACAGAAGATTTGAAACGGGTAAGTTTAGGTTAAGTAAATGTTCACAACTCAGGAAGCCAAATTACAAGCAATGATTATTCGAACTGAATGTGTAGAATTTCCCTAGGATTCTGAACATCGAGGTTGAAACGTTTATTTGATGATTGATCGCTTGGTTGGTTTACTGATCAAACAATTGTCTGGTCGAGACTGTTTTGATGATTGATTGACTTTTAATCATGATTGGAATAATCGTCGTGATGGAATGAATTTCTAGCCTGGAAATACCGATTGTGTTGGTATTTGCCTATTCAATTTGCCAAGCCTTGTCGTGAGGTTGGTCACGAAGAAGAGAGTCGCGACTTCAAATAATGGATATTTTTAACAATACACTGCACGACAGTTTTATAGCAAGCCTTAAAGCTCCATAAGCTGTATCTTCTGGCTATTTTTTCAGAACTGTTGTTTTGAGGTTTTCCCTACACTTTTGCATTGAATCCCTAAAGTATAATTTAATGCCAAGTATTTGGCATATCAACATCACCTATATGAGTATAATATACATTGTTATTGTTGAAAATTGTATTCAAGTCCAGACTAGAATTCATTCGTAAACAATAAACAATAACCACTACACACATACAAGCTGTGTTGACAAAAAGAATACTCGAAATTTCAGCGTGACAAGCGGATTAGGGGCAGACACGGTAGTTGATATACAGAAGTAGAATACTGAAACACTTGACGCAAGTTACAGCTTATGTCCCCTTAAAGTAATGTAAAGGAATAGATTGGTTGGTTGAAATATAGCTGAATCGTCGCATTTTCGGCTTTTTGGTCGTCCATTGAAAGGCTTGCCATAACGTAGAATTTTCGGAGGATAGACAAGGTTATTTGTCATGATATGTTCTTTTTTTTATTTCACCAAAAAATCAGTAAAACTTGCAAGTAAATTCCAAGCGTTCACGCAACTTATTGTGTTCAATTTCCACATATGGAAATGATATTGAAAATACATGTATACACGTACGTATACTAATAAAATGCATCAGTAAAGTGTACACTTGATGTGCAATGATATGCATTACGTATACTTCTGATCTGCATGGATATACGCTACGCATATCAACGTTTTGGATGTTTCTATACAAAGATATACGTTGCCCAGTTCGTTCGCCCAGTTAAAGCGATGAATTCGTTTCTTCGCTTCGATAAAGTTTGTATGTGCGATGTGTGATAGTGAGCATGCGTGCATGAGTGCTTCATGAACTCTACAACGTGTGGAGCGGTCTCAGTCAGAAAAATGTAACAACTTAGCCGGCTATTGAACCACTCTTTTTTGGGAGTGGAGATTTAGCCGAGCGGTTCTCTCTGTGGACTCTCCGCTAGGCGACTGATGCCGTATGTTGTGGGTTCGAACCCGATTGAAAACTAGCCGTATTGCGTATACAATTAATATTGTGTTACACATACATCAATATACTAAATACACTGAACGTATATCAAGCATTTTGTCCAGTGGTCGCTGATGAGAACACGGGCGCACTGGTTGAAACGTGTTGACATATCTGAATCGTTGCATTTTGGTGTTTTATTAGTCGTCTATTGACAGGCTAGTCATGACGTATAATGTACGGGATATACAAGTTATTTGTCATGGTACCTAATCGATTAGCTCTGTATTTTATAGAGCATTTTATTGAGAACTTAGCATTATTTATTTTCCACGCATTCAAGACTAGAGACAAAGCGTTATTCCCTGGAAAAAGAAAATAGGTTGCACTTTAATAATCTTATCAAATTTGTTTTGTATAACTGAATGACAATGTGTTCAGTAAATGAACGGCTAGAGGCCTATATTATGCAGAAATAAACTTATATATACCTGGCATTTTATTTGGTGAGAGACCCAAAAAGATGCTGTTACGACAGACTCTACATTAACAGTGTTAAAGAGGTGATGAATGGTGCAAAGTGGACAATCAAATATTCCTTTTCGACAGAAAATGAAGATAGACAATCGCATATTGTATCAATGTTTCATGGAGGAAATTATTACAATTTGCCGTTTAGACAGCTGAACCTTCCAGCAGGACTGACGATCACTGTGAACATGCTCTTAATACCAGGGCTTACATACACTGTGTATCTAGCTTGGTCTATGTGTCACTTTTTCAATGTACTCTACATCTGATATCACTTTTCTAATCTAGAGTGTGAGTGTACAATTGACGTGCAAGGCCTGCTTCGGGGTAATGTGTTCATGGGGTCATAGCCGCCAGTTTCAGACAAGGCAGAATTCACTGTAGGGCGAAAAGCGTAAACTACTGCAGTAAAGATATTCAGTTAAGGTGGAGCTGAACATTATAAACACAGTTTTTTTTCAAATTAAAACAATAATTCTCATCGAAGACGTCATGGAAACTCCTCAAGCTATATGTTTTCGAAAGACAGAAAATCCAAAGTTTAGTATGGTAGCAATAGTTTACTCGAAGAATGGACGGGGTATATATTTGGCGTAGAAAACCTCAATTTTGGTATTAATGATAACAATTAATTTAAGTCATAAAACGTAATAATATTTTCTGAAATTTAGTATTTCATTTGAAACAAGCGTATTTGTAAAAAAAACGATTATTCTATTTCGATTATCTATCCTCATTCTAAAATGGCTGGGTTTGAAAGACTGACAGACACGAAAAAAAATGATTGAATTAATGATAATTAAAATGCCTCTTATTCAAAATGAACGAACTTAATTGCCAAACAAAATAGTTTTTTGTAAAATAATAGTACTTGAAGAGCATAATGTGAAAATTTCAGAAAATTTGACCAAACCAGAGTGGAGTTCAATTCTTTGGAAATCTTCATATTGGCTGAAAAGAGAGGCAAGGAAATCGGGAGATTTGCATGAATTCACGATCCTTTCTCACTAAACTTACGACTGCTTGTTATAATCTAAAAGGTGAACCCAATCAGTAATCTTGGGTTAACAAATGACGTGAAATTGAATTAATCTTTGCGTTAAAGTGATTTTCTTATCAAACTAAGCTGTGTTAGGTGCAGCGCCCCCTTAAATCGATTATTTGGCAACAAACCTTCTTTAGCAATTTTTAAAAAGAAGCCTGGTAATGTGAATTAAAAGTGATAGTATTATTAATGTATATTCTCATTCTGCCAACGCAGGGTTGTCCACTCTGCGATTGCTATCCTCTTCTTTTCGAGCAATATATTTATATGTTAATAACGATAAAAAATACATTTTACAACAAAATATATGCAAATTATTTATTGTTATGTAAATGTCTTTGGCCACAAGGAAGTCCCATGGCGATTTTTAAAAACGTGCATAGTCAGGCATGTCCATTTGTTACCGAACTTCGCAGTCGTTAGATATGTCCCTATTTCACAGTACCAGCTCGCTCATGAGTTGTCATATACATGTATTCCTTTACACAGTGGAAATCAGCTCCCCAGGCTAACAACGCTCCGGACGAAAAATTCTTGTATCGTGTTACGGTATTCACTGGTCTACAACCTGGTTCGGGTACTACAAGCACGGTGACAGTACGGCTATTTGGTGACGCAGGGCCGAGCAGACTCTTCAAACTCATCGACAAGAAGCGTCGTTTGGTAAGAGCAAATTTTCGTTCAATGGCGTATATTGCGTGTACTGCCGCTATAATATCTTACACCGATGCAACATAGTTTCAGCATGTTTTTCGTAATTACAAAATTCCAATTAACACAGTTAATGATTGATAGTTTCTGCGCATAAAGTCATCAAAACATGTGAATTCTTCTAGATGTACTAAAACTGGTGGTAATCCAAACGTCTTTTCCATATTGTATGTTACAGCGCTTGACAACATGCAGTGTGTGTAGCTTCTTGGTTTCTGAAAGAGTACATCTCGGATCTATTCATACCATTGGCATTGAACTTAGTAAGTCAGAAGTAGAGATAGATGACAGGTGGTTTTTGGAAAGAATCGAAATCGTTGACATAGAGACAAACGAAAGGTAAATAAGACATTGTTTTTGAAGTCGATTTAGCGTTCTATAATCGGTTACACTAAACATATATAGCGATTGGTAGATATTAGAGTATCACTGTATTCTGCTGCAAACGAAAGTCATTAAGTATAATGAAAGTCAGCCGACATAAACCATCGGACACGCATTATCATTATCCTTTCTTCAGTCCTCTAGCTATATACTCCATTAATAATCCTGGTCACAACAGTGACAATGCAAGCAGTGACAAGACGCCGGTATCCCTGAGTGCTAAGAATCAAAATAAAGACAGCAAAACAGTGATTAAATAATTCAATAACAGAATTTGTATGGCTTGTATTGCTGGTTATTTTTTATGCCAATTCCTCCTTAGTTCATCAAAGAATAAGCAGTTCAATACTAATCATTATATCATAAAATATCCGGAAAAACTGCATCAAAAGCGTTTAGCAGGATTAAGTCAATTGAGATGTCGACCTCAAGGGACGTTCATACTATCGCGGTAGGCAATCGGTACAGATCAAATGATATGAAAGGCATTTTGGGTGTTTGACTATGTTTCATTTCTTGAGATAAAACATTTTATTAAGGAAGATACCTACCATAATGCAATTCAACGTTTCGATCGTCGAATCGTTTTCAGGTTCAATTTTGTCTGGTACGATTGGATAACTCACAAAGATAATCAAGAAGACCCATTCACAAAATTAACAGCTTCCGACGAGTCCCAGTTCATGCGATTTGCTCATCTACTGTCAAGTAACATCAGAATTCAAGTTTTCGACGAGTATCTTTGGGGATCGGTTTTGACCCGGCTGATGCCAAGCAGCTTTACCCGAGTTCAACGCCTTTCGTGCTGTGTGGCCATTGTATTCCTTGCTATGATCGTCAATGCCATGTTTTACGAGACGGAAGATCGAGTGCAGTCCACAGAAACACTGGAGTTTGGTTCTGTACAGGTGTCAATCGGTACCTTCTACATTGCTCTGATCAGCAGCCTCATTACCGTGCCGGTATCAGTCACAATGGTGAAACTTTTTCAGAATTCAAGATACAACACCAAGACTTCCCCACTTACCAATCGTCAGATCAATGAACCCTTAAGGCAGGAGTCTGAAGATATGCCTGAGTCTAGGCTACGTCACTTCTACAGAATCATGGCGTGGATACTGGTGTTCATCTCGTCGTGTGTTTCAACCTTCTTTGTTATTCTCTACAGCCTCGAATGGGGGCTACAAAAGTCTCAAAGATGGCTGGTCACACAATTGACATCACTCTCTTTATCAGTAGCTGTTGTAGATCCCCTCAAGGTAAATAATTCTTTTGTCGGTATCAGACAGAAAGACAATATGGGTTCGTCTGTTTGACGCATTTATTTTCGTTAGACTAATAAACTATCATCTCAAGTTCGGTCATCGGGCACGACAGCAGTACTAGTAAGATGAACAAACCATTTTTTTATTTAATTACTTAGTTATTTATTTATTTACTTAGTTATTTATTTATTAATGAAATGAAATGAAATAAATGAACATATCATTTGAATGAGTGGCTCAAATGTGTTAAAATCGTTGTCTTGCTCCAAAATTTCAAACCATTCCATCATCGATATGTTTTCTCATTTTTTCATCTATATTTTTATACATTAAATTACATGCGAATTCTGTCATGTTTTTACCTGCAGGCAGTCACGTTCGCTGTCATATTTGCTTCACTCTTAAAGATACTGAAAAAGTCATTCAGACTCGACTGTGATGACGTATATCGATAAGGATGACGTCACAAAATTACGAAAGAACATGGTTCCGTGGAATATTCAAGCGGGGAATGATTCCTCTATCAATATCAAGCTTCGACTAGTCGAAATCACTACCACTACATACATACGGAAGTTCAGTTACATTTTTACTTAAAGACTGATCCTTGATGTAGCTATATATACATTGTATTTTAAAATAATAGTCATCGCAAAAATTCCTCTTTACTTTTTACTGTGACGAGCAGTACAGTCAATTCATCGATTTTAGTAATAGGACCTGAAGATCTACTGCGGATTTGTATAGAAGAAGAAGAACTCAGAATTTGTCTGAGAACTGAACTGAATGTTACATGAGAATGTCTGTAGACTTCTTACGTACTGCCAAGCTGTCGTACAGAGAGAGAGAGAGAGAGAGAGAGAGAGAGAGAGAGAGAGAGAGAGAGAGAGAGAATATATATGTACAAAGTATTTTGTTAATTTATAACGCTCTGCTTAGCATCGAGCACTGTAATTTCCCACAAGGACATCTGTATACTTATATATATATATATATATATATATATATATATATATATATATATATATATATATATATATATATATATATATATATATAGATAGATAGATAGATAGATAGATAGATAGATAGATAGATAGATAGATAGATAGATAAGTTTATTTCAGTACTGATGGCCTCCGGCCAAAATGTACAAATCAAAAAGCAAAAATTATAAACTGGTCGCTAGAAATGTACAGATGACAGCAAGGCAACGAATAGAAATATTATCTTAATTATTAATAGTGTCATCTCTGAGTTTTGTTGCATAGAAAATAAACCTACTGAGTTTCCTTATTGTATTTGTATTATGAGATGATAAAAGTATCTTAAACTTATGTACAAGAGGTGGATTAAAGTAATATTGTGGAATATATTTCTGTCTCAGATTGTTATACATTGGACAGACAAGTAAAAAGTGAAACTCGTCTTCAATGTGGTCTCCTTCACATAATTCACATATCCTTAATGCCCTTGGAATATTGTTCTTGCGCCCGGATTCAATTTTCAAATTATGGGCAGAAGTTCTAAATTTACATAGTGCAATTTTGAAGATAGCTTTGTCATACAGGTTAAATATGGTTCTAAAGTAAGGTCTCTTTTAAAGGTGGCATATGTATCTAATTTTCTTGATGCATTCATTTCGTCTGACCAAAGCTGTATATCTATATCTATACAACGCTGTTTAAATGTTTTCAAAAAAACAGTCTCGTTCCCAACTCCTTGCTGCTCCCACACTTCTCCAAAGCCATAGCTCTGGAGCAAATGCTTAACATCATTTGCCCAAAAGTTATATTTTTTTACACCAATATTCTTGAGTTGAAAATCGTAACATTTGTAAATGAGTCTATTTTTATCCATATTTACAATTCTTAACCAATATTTGATAATCTTACAAAATCTTGGTACTCTCAACGACATTCGACCCAATTCCCCTCTAATGGCAGCAACTGAAGTATTTGTATACAAACTAAGTATATAGCGCAGCATATTATTGTGAACCCTTTCCGTATCTTTAGCAGGATGAAAGCCCCAGATTTCAGAGCCATAGAGGAGGATTGGCAAGATTTTACTATCGAAAATTTTTAAAGCTAGTGTTGGTTGAAGGGTTCCAAACTTACACAAACAACTTTTCAAGCTGAAAAGCGCCCTGTTGGCCTGGTCACTCAAGCATTTCTGAGCTTGGAACCATTGGCCAGTCCAGGATAAAACGATGCCCAAATAACTTTGAAAAGAAGTAACTGCCACCCTTTTCCCGTCATAAAACCACTTCTCATAATTCTTCAGGCTCCCACCCCTCCTAAATACAATAACTTTAGTTTTATCAATATTAACTGACAGTTTCCACTTACTACAGTAATCATACAATTTGTTGAATAAACGTTGTAGACCAATTTTAGAACTACTAGTTAAGGTAAGGTCGTCTGCAAAAAGTAAATAAATAATTTTCAAAACACCAATATCGACTCCAGAAAAATGTGTACTTTGTAGTGCTTCCCCAATGTCATTTACAAACATAGAAAACAAAATAGGTGAAAGCACTGAACCTTGTTGGACACCATAACTACAGGTAAATAACTCAGTAATACAATTCGGTGTTCGTACACAGGATTTGACATTTTGATACATCGAGAAGATAATTTTGTACATTTTACCGTTTACACCAGATTTAAGTAGTTTGTAAAACATACAGTAATGGTCAATTCTATCGAAAGCTTTCTCGAAGTCAATGAAAGCTACATACACTCTGCCCTTTTTATTTGCTAGGTATTTTGAAATAATTGTGTAAAGAATAAATAGATTATCAGAAGTACAGTATGATTTTCTAAAACCCGCTTGTTCTTCAACGATTGGAGAGTTTTCTTCTATCCATTTATGCAATCTTATATCAAGAATATTACAAAAAATCTTCCCCATTATGGTAACAAGGTGATACCTCTATAGTTACTTGCAGAGTTTCTGTCTCCTTTTTTGTAAATAGGAACAATGACACCTTGCGCCCATTGAGATGGGAAAATTCCTGCTTCAAAGACAACATTGAAAAGTTTACACATCATTTCTTTCATGACAAGTGGACAATTTCTGTAAGATTCTGAACTAACACCATCGATACCCGAGGCTTTGCCTATTTTAAGCTTATTAATACACATGTCGATTTCATCCAAAGTGATTGCAGAATTCAAAATATCTAGGTCATTATAACCGCTTTCTTCTCCCAACTCCACGTTGTCAACAAAACCCTTAATTTCGTCATAAAAATTAACAAAACTATCATTTACTAGACCTGGTGTATTTAAAAGGGATTTAAAATAACCAACCAGTCATCAGTTATTATTTTACAAGAAGGTGGAGTTGGCTTCCCCTTCACCAATGACCAAAAATACCTTGAGTTCGTTTGTTTGGCCGCATCAACTATTTTTTGAAGATTATAACTCTTGTGACTGTGTTTCTTGTATGCGACAAACTCTCGGTACTCACGCTTACATTTTTTCAATTCTTCTAAATTACATATTGATCTATTATTTCTGTATCTATTTACACAAGCATTTAAAGTATGTTTAAAATTCTTACACTCATTGTCATACCATGAATTCCTAGAGCCCGTTGCAAAGTCATTTTGTCTAGGAGCACAGTTACGTGTATGTTTCATATCATTGGCCGCAGATTGCAACATCTTCAAAAGGCAGCTAGCGGCCTCATCAATATTAAAATTCGACACATGTAACTCAAAATTGTCTATCTGTGCTCTAGCTTGAGTGGAATCCCAGTATGAAAAAAATTGCTCAGACTTTTCCTTATCCCAAATATATTTGACAAAGCTTGTAACTGTGTTCGGGTTGTCAGTGTCATCACCGGTACTATCACGAACATTTTGTACAATATCTGACCCTGAAAAATTGGTTACAACATCAAACAAAAGGGGTTGATGGTCTGACTCAACTCTGACATCAACTTGAAATTGTACAATATTGGAAAAATTACTTGAAAGCTTAACAGATAATCTATTACACTGGATCCTGAGCCACTTACAAATGTAAAATCCCCACTTCCGTTCTGCTTACACAACCTACCATTAACAATACGCATGTTAGTGGTTTTACAGAAGTCAAGAAGTTTCTTGCCAAAATTATTACACACATTATCTTTGTTTTCACGGATTGGTACATCCATGTCAAAATCGTTCAAAACAACACTATCTGGCCATACATATCTGGATACATCATCATTTGTAAAATCCGGTTCGTTCGCTGTGCGGGCATTAAAATCGCCACAAATGTAATATTGTGCAGAGGGAAATTGTACAAAAAACTGTGCTAACTCATGGCTTAAAATATCAAAGGTGCTCCCCGAATCATCACTTTCAACATTTTCGGGTGGAATGTACACAACAGAAAATATATATACTGGAACTTGTACAGAATTTTCATTGTACATAAACACCCAGACAATATCATTAGACTTGCTGCAAATAAACTTCACCTTAAAGTCTAGTGATGCCCTGTAAAAAACGACTATACCCCCAGGGTGTCTTCCATACTTTGATTTTTTAAAACCTGGTTTTTTGAATGATTTAAAGCCAGGAATACCTATGCTTGAATCTTCTGAAATCCATGTTTCTACCAGATAGATTAAATCAAATTGTTGAAGGTACATGACAAAATCAAAATCACTCAGTTTTGACACTAATCCATGGACATTCCAAAAAGTGCAATGCAAGTAATGCTCACTTATGTGATCACAATGTGGAGAAATGATACACTCTGTTTCATTATTGCAATTCTTCTCTCTTTGACCTTGGCCTTCATCCTATCTGCGATCGCGGTTCACTATTCTATCGAATAATGGACGGATGTTGTCTCTCGCGCTATCATAGACATACAAGATACCGTCTATTTTCAGTTTATCGTATGATAGAAACGCTCTCTTTACCCTGAGCTCTTGCTGCTGCTAGGTGGTGACCAAGTTTTCGCCGAATGTCTCTGACTCTTTGGGTAAAATCTTCCGTAATCTTGTAATCGGTGTCTTTCAAAATCTTAGCTGCTTGATAAACTTGAGTGCGTTGCTTGAAGTTAGCGAACTTTGCGATAATTGGCTGCGGTCGTGAACGCGCACCCGAGAGACGATGTACCCGGTCAAACTGTATCGTGCTGCCGTCAATTCCAAGATTATCAGTTATGAATGATCTCACTTTGGTTTCGGATTGTTCCCATGTCTCGTTCTCTTCCTGGGCTATGCCTTTAAAAAGAAGATTTTCTCGTTTTAGTCGCCCCTTTAGGTCGTCCAATTCATTTGTTAGCTCGCTGACTTGGTCGTTGAGGTTTTTATTCTCCTCTGACAGCCGGGCAGTTTCTTCTCGAGCTTCATGGAGTTCTTCTTTTACGTCTTGTAGATCTTCAGCGATATTATCAATCTTTCTGTTCAAGTCGGTTGCCAGTTTGTCCATTTTTCTACCGAGGTCACATTTTACGTTACGTAACTCTCTCATAACATCTGCAAGTTCAAATTCGTCTTTTTCTGCTGGTGTAGTTGATTCAAAAAGTCTTGTTTGTCTTGTCCTTCTTTTTTCTGCTTGTTGTTGGTTACTTGAATTGGGTCCCGGATTACTCTCGATGTCACCGGCTAACAGTAACATGATTATCAGCACAAGTCGAATAGCCAAGCACACAGCGTTGCCGTTGGCGCCATGATGGCGGACACCTGTCCCACTCGGTGGCTGGTTGAAGGTACCGATTCTCGCTCTCCACACTTCTATGTGCACTCCCATTTCCAAAAAACACTGGCAGTGATAGCAGAATACTTTAAGTAAACAGTCGTAAAGACTGTTATGGAAAAGGTTCCATATAAACACAAAAAACAGAGCAAAAGTTGAGACACGAAGTGAACGAAATGTCTCTACCTGAACGCCCTCTAGCGGCCAACCTATATATATATATATATATATATATATATATATATATATATATATATATATATATATATATATATATATATATATATATATATATATATATACGGTAAAAAATGATAACAAGTAGAACACAGGACTTAGGCGTTACTCAGAGTTTCACGCTACAAGTGCTCTCTGTAGCGATCATCAGACGAATGGATATATATATTATATATATATATATATATATATATATATATATATATATATATATATATATATATAATATATATATATCAACAGATATAGACATGTAATATACACAAGTACACATATATACATACAGACAGACAGACAGACAGACATACATACATACATATATACATACATACATACATACATACATACATACATACATACATACATATTTATTTGCATACTTATTTATGATTAATTATTAATTTTATATTTATTTATAATTTTAAGGGGCATGTCGGCCATTTTCGTGCAAATTTTTCAATGGCAAAAATTCCAATTCAAATCAATAGGCGACCCATTGAACATAGATGGCTTCAAGGATATATAAAACCGTCTTCTTGCTATTTGCGGCAATGATCAATTTTCGTCTGGTCGTCCACGCGATTCGAATAAGCCGTCATATGGTTGAACCCCATCACATCACGAGTGCGCTCAGCATTGCTTAGATAGACGATCGAAGGCCCGGCCCAGGATCGGTGTGTGAGGCCGAACCTCGGTACTGAGGCATGACATGACAAATCGGTGAGAAATCCAAACCCCTCTAAAAGCAACACAATAAAGCATCTGCCCTCAAAAATGTAACATTGGACGATCAAAAATTCCTTCAAAAGTTCAAATCTTTAGTCTGGTAACTGCATTTGACTGATGCATGCCAATTTCAAGCGAAAATTTATTCTCGGGCAATCCTCCGCATCTCCCGTTGCCAGTCCGCCTTTGCACTGCATTGAGATATAATTTCACTCCCTTAACCCTTTGTGTTTTAATGAGCCCCAATTAAATGCAGTGCAATGTCGGACTGGCAACGCATTAAGATATACTTTCACCCCCATAATCCTTTGTGCTTGAATGATCTCCAATCAAATGCGGTGCAATGTCCATCTGGCACCGGGAGAGGCGGAGAATTTTCCGAGAGTGAATCTTCGCCTGAATTTGGCATGTATCATTCAAATGCAGTTACAAGAGTAAAGATGTGAAGTTTTCAAGGTATTTTGACCGTTCAATGTTACTTTATTAAGGGCAGATTTTTTGGTTTTGGTTTTGGAGGGGTTTGGACTTCTCGCCGATTTGTCATGCCATACCTTCTATTCCTCACACGAGTACCGAGGTTCGGCCTTCGGCCTCACACATTAGTTGTCGGTCGAACGTTTGGCTTTTCTCGGGTTTATTGTACGCAGCATCGGTACTGGCGTTCACTCTTCAATGTACGCGTCAGTCGCCAAAGTACATTGGTTCAATCACGCGATCACTTTAATGCTACCGTGATAGTCTGCTGACAAGTATTCTGCAATTTACTCTGTTTTGATAATTCTATGCCGACAGTCCATGTGCAAGTCTACACTGAGGTGCAAAAGAGGTGGAAACATTTCCGCCTTTAGGCAACATGACACAGTCTCTCTACTGTCGTCGGCTCCTCGACTGCAGAAGTCCATTACGAAAAATGTGCTCTTTTGCAGCAAAGAACGATATGTCGATTAACAGATCTACATGCAAAGCTGACCGTCAAAATGTAACTTCAGCAAACAGTATCGGTCATATAGTATCGGTAGTGTTTAGCAATTGTACAGATTTCTCTATCTTAATTTTTCCATCTGTTTTTGAGTGAATGTAAGTTTACATTTCTAGCGAAATACACTGCATGGATGGATGGATGGATGGATGGATGGAAAAGGGAATCCCAAAACTGCAACACTGCGTTCTCGATCTGGAGCCATATAATTCCATGCATGACTTGTCACTGTGTGTTTTTTCACACGGATATCTCACAGTGGTGACGAACAGCCGGCCATGTATTCTTTCGATTCTCGCTATGGTTATATTTTTGGTGTCTAAAACCGGGATGGAATATATGCATGGTCATCCATTCGTTCAGTATCTTTCAACATGTCAAAAAATATAAATAGTGTCTCGTATCAAACAAAATTCATGAAAAATGGCCGACTTTGTCCCTTAAATAGCAAAAGTCAATATATTTGCAAGTTATTTTTAAAAACGCTATGATTAAAATTCAAATGAGGCACTAACAAGTCACGCTTTCCTACAGTCGGACAAGGACGGTTTGTTACAAGATATTGTTTCGAGTAGCTTTCTATCGTAAAATAGAGACATGCAGATTTTTATAGGAACATTAAGGTGGAGATGAACTTTGCCAACGCAGTTTTTTTCAAAGGAATATCTCATCTAAGATGAAAAGGAACCCTCTCATACTACGTATTTCAAAAAGCAGAGAATCTAAAGTTTAGTCTGGTAGCAATAGTTTACTAGAAGGATGAAGGGGTGTATTGGGTAAAAAATTCAATTTTGGTATTTATTAATGATAAACATTAATTTAAATCAAAAACTTGAAACTATTTTCTGAAATGTATAATTTCACGTGAAGCAACAGTATATGTAGAAAAAGACGACTATTTCATTTTCCACCTCATTCTGAAATGCCATGGGTTGAAAGAGTGGCAATCAAAAAAGTGATTAAAGCATGATTAGCAAAATAAAAATGCCTCTTATTCAATACGTAAGAACTCAATTGCCAAACAAAACGGTAACTTTGTTATATAGCATTTAAAGAACATAATGTGCAAAATTTAGAAAACTTGACCCAGCCAGAGATGAGTTAAATTCTTTGGAAATCTTGAATTTGGGAGAAAAGTGAAGCCAGGAAATCGGGTGATTTACACACATTTGCATAAATTAACACTTCTTGATCACCGAACTTACGACTGCTTGACAAGCTAAAAGCTGACTCCGACCAATAGTTTAACCAGGGTTAACAAATTAATTAAAATTGAATGAATAATTGCAAAAAGTGATTTTGAGCAAAATACGCTGTGTTGGGTGCAGCGCCCTGTTAAGGATATGCTCATGAAATCACTTAATAACAGCACTTTTATTTAGGATTAATATAAGTACACGATATCGGGACTGTTTCGATGTTTTAAAATCACTGAAACCAAGTGGGAGTCAAGATGGATGTAAGCATATCTTTATTGATAATATTACCTCTTTCAGGTAGATTTAATACAACGACATTAACAACAACAACAACAACAACAACAACCACAATAACAGCAATAGCAATCACCAACAACGACATTTTTCTCAACTATAGTAAAATCTACCAGAAACGTTAGATTGCCTGTAGTTTGGTGTAGTAATATTGTCCCTTAGAGCTGTCCAAGGTACAGGCACACAATATGTTTTCATAAACACGTTTTAATAAATGTGTATTGCCATCAATTCGAACGGTTAATGAGGTTTTTGTCGACATTTAGGGTAAATTGTTAGTTGGTGCCACGGCTTTGACTTCAAGGGACAATAGCTGGAAGTTAAAATGGCATTTTAATTAGTTTTAGTTCTCTAAAGTGAATGTATTATTCTTATCCCTAAAGTATGTACATTTACGAGTCTTGCAAACTCGGTGCATTGCGTACATTGTGAACTTCGTCGTTGAGAAATGGATTTTAGTCCCGAAAAAAAGTTACTTGTCATTATTGCACAACACATACATCCAGGCTATGTTGACAAGATATACAACGGGGTCTTTCGATACGATTTTGGCTGTAGAGCAAGAAACGCATAAAACAAATAGGCTGGCAAAACACATCCAAGGTTAGAGTGGTTTGAAATTTAAGAAAGATGTAAGCAGGCCTTTCTCCTGTAGATGTACTTATTAAACAACTTAATAACTTTAACACATTAGATTAATAAATAACGTGCACAACAGGTATTTTTGCTTTGTGTTTAATTCGTTTGCATCTTTTTCGAGAAGTGTTAATGAAGAACGCCCTCATGTTTGGCCAAGGCGTTCACCCCAAGATTTATGCACCAGCCTACCACTTATGTCCACAAATTTGGAGCAAGTCTAAACATTCACTAAAATTTTGCTACTGTCGATATGAAGCATAGCAGCTTTATCGGCACAACCATTATTCTTTTTTCATTCTAAGGACGTTGGTCAAAATAGCTTTTTCACGTGCCATGTCATCGGTCGATATCAAAAACCAATACTGACCGACCTGCGGGAGATGAAACGCTTGCTAAATTGTGGACAATAAAATATGGACGTTTCGGGTTCAACCCTTCGTCAGCATTAAAACTCACTGAAGAAACGTAGAAATACAAGACCTAAAAACAGCCAATCAAACGAGAGAGAGATCAAACGCATTGAAATGTGCATTTATTCCAGCTGGTGCTAAAATGCCTTGTTTAAAACTTGTGGTCTATTCGAGTTTATGACGGATAGAGTCGGTGGTGGAAATAATAGCTGTCACTGCCATGTCAGATTGACGGTGGTAGGGAGGTGCACAGAAAATGTTTCCCCCCGGTATGCAAGCTTATTGTTGGCCACGTACAGTGCGAAGATGTTCGACAAAGCGATCACCTAGGTGACGCTTTGTTTCGCCAATGTATACCATGCTGCAGCGTTTGCATTTGATACAGTAAATAATATTAGCCGGCGTGCATGTGAACACGCCGGGAATATTGACTCTACCACGAGGGCCTTGAATAAAATTGGTTGTAAAAATATACGGGCAGGTGTTACACACTGGACGGCCACATGATAATGTGTCAGTTGCGAGGTCGCGATTCAAACTGGAACGTAGTCGTGTCGACGGAGCCGGTCTTTGATGTTTAAGTCACGTCGATATGCAATGATGGGGTGCGGAGAAAATATGCCGGGTGTTCGAGGAGTTAGTTAAAATGGAAAACTCCTCAAAGATGATTTTGCGGATTCTATGGTTTAAAGAGTGGCATGTCAACACTGATTAGTTTGCCTAATCGCGACCGGCGAGTTCACATGCACGTCGGCTAATATCATTTATTGTATCAAATGCAAACGCTGCAGTATGTTATACCATACACCCTCGAGGGTCTATGGTATAACATGGGGGAATAAAGCGTGGCCTGGGCGATCGCTTTGTCGAATTTCTGTACACTACCAAAGCGCGGTCAGGCCGACATGGCAGTGACAGCTATTATTTCCACCACTGACTCTACCCGTTATAAACTCGAACAGGCCACAAGTTTTAAACTAGGCACTCTAGCACCAGCTAGAATGAATGCACAATTCAATGCGTTTGACCTTTCTCTCGTTTGATCGGCTGTTTTTAGTTCTTGTATTCTACGTTTCTTCAGTGAGTGTTAGTGCTTACGAAGGATTGAACCCGAAACGTCCTTGTTTTAATTCTCTACGATTTTGCAAGTGTTTTATCTCCCGCTAGTCGGTCAATATTTTGTTGTATCCGTTTCCACTTGCTGCAGTTTTATCCCCCTTTGAGGTCGTTTTTCTGATTGATATAAAAAACCAGTAGCTTCTTTATGTGCATTCACAGCACCGACTCATACACATCTACTCTATTTCCCTATGCTACTATCGATTTTAGGCACGTTCCTTTTTTCAACCAGCGGGACAAGGTAATGTGACGCTCCTTTCAAGAAGATGTACTGAAATATTTCAAAATTATGTCTGAGCCTGATAATACTTGAGACTGTTACACGAAACTCGGATCGGCATTAAAATTTCGTAAAATATATGTTTTCCGACACAAGAGAGGTACAGGCTTTCGTTCATGGCGGTCTTTATTTTAAGTGAAAATTACGAGAAGTTGACATTGTAAGTTTACCGAAGAAATCGCGAAGCGATACCTCTGTAAAAAATTAAGAGGCAGAGATTACAAATGTCAATAATAATGATTGTAAGCCGCAACAAAATGGGCGGTATTAAGAAGACGACTTCAGCTTCCCGCCGTAAGGTATATCTGGCTCTTCTACAGCAGTCATCGCATTGTTCGCAGACACCAAGCATGCGCAGCCGTTATACCTTGCCTCTTCGATAAGTTTCACAACTTCTTCGGCGACATCGGATGGTCTGAAATTGGGACAATGCAAATCACTTGTTATATACTGTGCACACTCCAACTTTCTTTGTGGAAGTTTATTTGGAGAACAAATGTCACGGCTTAAGTCAAATGTTGGCGGGTGCTAATAGAATAAGCTGACAAAGTCTATCAGGTCAGGCAAGGTATAGATAGTAGAACTTCATGTTTGCACAGATGCATGTGTTTGCATATATATATATATATATATATATATATATATATATATATATATATATATATATATATATATATATATATATATATGTGTGTGTGTGTGTCTGTGTGTCTGTGTCTGTGTCTGTGTGTCTGTGTGTCTGTGTGTCTGTGTCTGTGTGTCTGTGTGTCTGTGTCTGTGTCGGTGTCTGTCTGTTTGTCGGTGTCTGTGTAATAGGTGTCTCTACATGCTTGCACGCAAGTATGTTCTTGTGCAGACATGCATATGAATATTTGTGTGTATATGTATTGTGTGTATAAATATGATTAAGAATAGTATTCTTCATCAAGAATCATCAAAGTCTTGAACTTTTTCGGCGTTATGCAAAACCTCAACACAGAAGCATGTTTGCGAGTAATCAAACATCGATCTCTCACACTAGGATTATCGCGTATAATATACAATAATATACCAATAAAAACAACTTGGCATACATATTACTGAAGTGAAGAAGAGTACGATGATAGTACATCGTTTTCTAAAAGATACTGATTACAATAGTCAGAACTGATAATTTCTCATGACTGTTTCCTCTGCAGCCCGATATTAATTTCACAGTGTTTTCACAAACGTCTGTTGGTAAGAAAATTAGCTTTCCTGTACAACGCTAGAAGCCATTTCAACAACTGCTGATATTTTGTTTTAGCGCATTTGGCATCTTTTATCCTTCTTTGTACTGGTAAACTATGGCAGTTTCTTCTTCAAAATAAAGTCCTTTTAATGTTTTACTCTGAAAGCATCCAGGCCAGAAAATATGACTAGTCAAATCTTTATGGTCATAGCTTTGTCGATACAATGGCAATTCCTAGTTAAGACAACAACAAAAACTCACTGCATAAAGTTATAGGCTGTCCGCAGCTGCTCTGCGTCTGTTGTGTATTTGCAAGTATCTTCAGCATTGTCAAACATTGCAGTGTCAACCCACTCTGGACATATAGCAGATACCCGTACGCCATTTTCCTCTACATTTGGTTCTTTCTGTAAAAGTGGTGTAAATGTTAGAAAGAAAAGGTATAACAGAAGGAATTAGTTTTGTTCGGCCTTCTTAAAACACGAGCAAATGTCAGCGTTTTGATAGTTAAAGCGAATCTAACATAAAATTTTTCCTCCCTCGTAAACGTCTATTCAATGTTTATTGCAGATGATAGACTTTGTTCCCAGTTTAAAGAGGATTGAGATAGTTACGTGTACCCATGTCCTTTTGCCATTAAACACAACTGTTATAGATCATTTCATGCAACAATATCATGATCAGCCGTGTAACGCTACAGGACAAAAGTGCTGGACGCCTTAAATTTCACTTAAAAATGTAACCTAGAAGTTGATAATTGTAAATTCGAGATTTAGAGTTTCGTATCGCCATATATACCCCATTAGGGTCTTCCGAACAGCGGAAAGTTTCATTGAGCCAGAATTTGCTTCAGGGACAGATATTTGGACTCTCAAATTTTAAAATACTTTTCTGATCTGCCATTATTGTGAGTTCATTTTAAAGTTATCGGCGTAAAAAGAATTTCCATCATCTTATCTTTGTGAAAATTAGAAATTCTTTTTTCATATAGCTTTAACACAGAGATGGCGGCCATTTTGGATATCA
This sequence comes from Ptychodera flava, assembly GCF_041260155.1. Taxonomy (NCBI): domain Eukaryota; kingdom Metazoa; phylum Hemichordata; class Enteropneusta; family Ptychoderidae; genus Ptychodera; species Ptychodera flava. The sequence goes on from NC_091932.1 coordinate 38,357,241, forward strand.
AAACCGGTAAATGTTTGGCAACTTGTTTCTCAGGTACCAAAATTTTCACGGTGATCCTTGATTTTTATTATTGATTTCGAAAGAATGTTTGAATTTTTGAAGAGAGCTTGTGAGAAATGTTCAAGTCTTTCACTTTTGAGGCACAAACTACCTTAAATTCCTTCTAAAATTAATCTTTGATTGAACTTTATCGCCATAACATGATAGTCTCACTATTTTAGGCATATGTTGTATGTCAAAAAAGCTTCAGCTCATTAACAAATATATTGTAGAAACCAAAATGGTATGATCGTTTTCTTTATCTACTCGAGAAATATACATGAAAGTGAGAATTTGTCGACCTTTCCTCCGGTATATTTTTAAGATTATCAACATTAAGGTTATGAGATCTCGAAACAGCAAGTAGTCTAAGAATTTCCTGGATGAAACCTTATATAAAAGCTCAGCGATCAATCTGTAAGGTTTTGGAATTAAAGATACAACTTACCTATAGGATGCATCGAAATTTGAAAATTGATGCTTACCGTGCGTTAATTCATCGGTGAATTTACATGTTCGATTTGATAAAAACAAAACCGTGACACCTTCATTACCCTACCAGCTTGTGTGGATTCTACTAGTTCTTATTAATTCTACCAGCTTGTGTCGTTTGTGTGGTTCTAACAGCTTCAGGGTGACTCTACACAAGCAGCGAACAAGTAAAACTGTGAGTGTCCATAAAACGTTTTCTAAGTCGACTTCGACCTTACAACTGACTCGAATGCAAAATTATGAACGACCGTGCTTAAAGTAAGTCCTTCGCTTTCGTTGTTGTTGAGATATGGGGAGTGATTGACATTTAAATGAAGTGCTTTATACGAAAACTAATTGTATAGTGTACGTTTCGGAAAATAACTGTGCGAGGAAGGCTCTTGAAGCAAGGACGGAAAATCTGATGTTTATATACTTTGGAGACTGTAAAAAATGTCGTAAATTGAGCAAAAGTAACTTGACCACTACCAACCTTCCTTTTCAGAATTTCTCTGGCCAACGAAGGCGAATCTAACACAATTTCATCAACAGCCAGTTTTTTGAGAGATTTAGTGTTTTTAACCAACTATTATTCCAATATATGCTTTGAAAGGAAAACAAAAGACCCACACCACACCATCATAATTCCGTCCAACGACCCAACACAAGTTTAATCCCTTCTGGTACATTTACTTCTAGAACTTGCACTTTCTGCGTAATCTGTTTTCATTTGAAAACGTATTCTTGTAAATACTATGCACTGTTAGGTTGATCTTCTTACAGATAATTCACCTCTTGTCTCTTAGAAGTATTCGTGAACGGATGGAGATCACTTGATCATCAGGCATAGTGGGCGATACAAACAAATTAAAATGACATACAAGGATGTGGACATACGAGATAAACACATTAAAGAAGTTACATACAGCAACAGCCCTTGTGAATCCAACGACTCCGTGTTTTGAAGCAGTGTAGACAGGAACGTACTTTTGGGCAATAATGCCTGGAAAAAGCAAAAACCATTGAACACTTATCAATTTCTTCTGTTATATAGTCGAGAAAAGATACCAGTAAATTATCAATGAATTATAACAAACGAGATTTAACAATTTGCTTGTTCTTGCCATCGCCTCGGTTATTACACTCCAGACAATGCACTTTAATATACAACTTATATTGCAATGGTCTATATTTGATACACATATGAGGATTTGGTATTAAATATTCTTACCAGCAGTAGATCCAGTGTTTATGACAACACCACCTTTTCCACCATTTTTTGTTCCCATGATTTCCACTGCCAGGTAGGTTCCAACGATCACTGGGATCTAAAAGGTAAGGAATTTCGTTTTTAGCATTCAAAATGTTTGTAATTAGGGGCCCAAGCCCATAGGGGCTTGGGTCCCTATTGGTTTTACTGGACTTCAGCTTTCTTCTTTTACTTCTTCCTCAATTCCTTGCCCCCTTAGAAATCGAAGAACCTTCGCGCGTAGTCGTTCACATTTAAAGGGATTACTTTTACTCATGAATACTCATACATGTAACTCTTTTATTTGGGTGGGTGACATGACTTGACTGCAATCACATATTTAAATTTCGTATTCCACTTATTTGCATAGAACTTGGCTAATAAAACAAATGTCAACAACTTTTTTTAAGGCACAGTACCGAGATGCCGTAGGCCAAATATCAGGGTGACCTTTTCGTTTTTGAGAAGAAGATTTTTAAATGATAAAATTCATATTTTTCCTCTCTAATTAAATGTGCAAAATCTAAGTATCTCAGGAACTACATGGGCTTACATATGAGTCAGTATGGGACAAATTTTTTTTCGACAATATTTAGATGACCTTGCATGATGTTTGACTACTTTATGTATCATGACTTCAATTCGGAGACCGTTGCACGAAATGACCTGTAATTTGGCATATGGGTAAAACTCACGGACCATCATCATTCAAATCGTACCATGCCAACTGGTCACATAGCCTGCCAGCAATCTCATTAGAAACTTTAAAACCAGCCAAAATTCTGTCAACACACTTTGTAGACCATGGGGCTAGGTTCCCTGTTGCCAAATTTCAAGCTCACCGTCGATTATGAGGAGTTGTTGTTTTTAAACTATTATGGTCCAGAATTTTCTGTGACCTTTGACCTGTCCTTTACATCTGCAGCTTAACTATGGCTATATCTTTTCCTGGCCTGTATAAGAATCCGAGACAGCTAGTGTATATTGAACAATGAACTGTATTCGACAAAAATCCACACCTCAATTTCAGGGTTACCTTTTTTTCCTTTGACCCTCATGTCATCCTATAAGTCATTTATTATGCACTTAGACTTAGATAATTCAAATCGACTTAGACTGATAAATCCAAAACGTCAACTGATGCATTTAAAATGAATCAATTTAAGAACTTGCCTTACAAATATGACTCTGCTAGTAACAGGTATTGTCGAACATCTGCGAGCAGAAATGCCCAATTCATATTTATTTTTACTTTGCCTGTATCCCTAATAAATATACGGCTATATGATAATGGAGGACTTGAAAAAATTCATCATATATAAATGGGGGACTTGAAATTCTTCAGGGTATTGAAAGGATCTGAAAAAAAAAAGATTTCAATTGCGATTCCTCCAGCCCCTTTCCCCTCACCGTTATTTACGAACGCAGCCTGGTTCCTATAGGTTATATTGGCAACCTTATGAACACACCCAATATGAATGTAATATCCAATCTTGTCAATATTAGTAAGTGAAGTCAGTCGGATTGTGAATAGATATTTTATGACCTATTGGAACATCTTTATGTAGCATTTATTGAGAGGCAGTTTTATAATTGCACAACATCTCTCTCCTCAGGTAAACAGATACATACAGGATTTTTAAAATGTAGGTCAGCGGGAACAACAATTCATAAAACCATGGTAGAATTGCCCATTTTCGAACGTTGAAAAATAAGCTTAAAGATGAACGTAAACTTTTCAACTTGACTTCGACTTAGGATGCGCAATCAAAAACGATATAGACATAACGATCAACACTGGACAAAAGTTGGCAGGTGCACTGCCACTGTATACGAAACGAAAAGTTTGGGCGCTTTCTGGTAAATGTAGAATAAATGTTTCCACTCTCAAATTTTAGGCGATGTTTTAGGTTCTTGTATCGCATTTTTTGATAGAGTTGATGCCGATTATATATTTTGAATAATTGTATTACTACTGAGGAGTGAAGCCCCACCATAGTTCTGTTAATCTGTTATTGATTTTAAATTGTGAATGAGGCAATTCTGGAAATAAACATCGCGAGGGGAGAAGCTACTGCATAGCATGACTGTTCCTTGGATGATCCATTACTTTAAATTAATCTTCTTTAACGTTTTTCTTTTCCATACAATTCTAACATCCTCCATAAAAACTTCTTGAGCAATACCATTTGTTAAAAATATTCTCCAACAACGCCCTCTGCGGGAAATTGTTCTTCAGCTGGCAGACTGAGGGGGCTTGTCCGTGTTTGAGCTGTGATTGATTATTGGTTCAAATATTTAAAAATGTCATTCCAACTTAAAGATTACACAAAAAGTTTATTGTAAACAGTTTTGAGATTCCGCCATTTAATAAAATGATAACTTCAGAAAAGTTGACTGTAGTGCGGCTAATGCAACTTGTTGCTAATGCAACTTGTTACTCAAATCGTGGCCCCTATGCTAAAACAAATCTAGAGGAAAGAGGTTGATATTTACCAGGTTGGTAGAAATCGTCTTGACGGGTTTGTATTCATTGCAGATTCCAGCATTGTTGCATACAATGTCAAGTCTGCCAAATTTCTTTTTTACATCCTCGAACGCAGCTGTAGAAGATTTTAAAAAGGCACAATTTTTCATTCCAGTATAAATTACAATAAAGACTGATTGATTGTAAAAATCAAAATGATACGTAAAACAGATAAAGTTTATATATACATCAAAACATTACAATATTGAAAGAAAAAATCAAATGTTAAAAGTCAATGTAAAATCTAATATAACACTGGAACTATATCGAATGTACATCTAACTTCAAACGAAAGGGAAATAATTCAGCCGGGCTCTTCAAACTCACATTTTAGTTGTTCGTTACTGGTGACGTCACACTTCACAAAAACGATTCTTTCATCCCCAAAAGTCTTCTGAAGCGAGGCTGTGACCTCTTGTCCGTTGATCGGATCGATGTCCACAATGCCAACTCCCTAGAGAGAGACGAATATCTTGATAAGGTAGTTAGCGCCTCGAAAATGAAAGACTTAAACTTTTGCAAAAATTTCCATCAAGCACTGTAACCATCGTTGTACTCAAGCACAATTTCAACCAGTAGGCTCATTTTCCTGAATGGTTACTTATTATTATCCAAAGATGAACTCTGAGAAAGTCAAAACAAGTCATTTCTCAATGACATTAATCGATGACGGTGAGCGGAGAAAGTCATTGGCGAGTTTCTCTGTCGCTTGTTTTTTCTAGAATTCTCGATGGTGGTATATTCATGCGATGGTGCAAGTGCATGGCAATTCAACTTCAGTCTATCTATGTGTAAACCGAAACCCCAGAAAATTCACCTTCTCACAAATATTTTGACAGAGTGTCAATCAGACAACAGCGATTGTTGTTGGGCATAGCAGAAAATTATGGCGCGAAATCAAGATGTTGCATTTCACATCGCAGTTTACCAACGCGTTTTGATTCGCGTTTTGATTCGTGCACATGGCCATTGTTCATTGGACAAATTTACATCATATTGTAATTCCCCTCACTGGCCGACTTTATCCTTCTAATTGTAATGCCTCTGCCAATCTTACTGTGCAAGTTCCGGGGATGCCGATCTCTAATGCACATTCCATCTAATCCGAAATCACACCGTTTCAAATGAATTTATCTACTTAGAAACTTCGACTCGAAAAAAATGTCATTATTCTGGCTACTTATCACTCAAGAACATAGTCCCGTACCTTATTCACATTTACATCACCAAATGTTAGACTGCTCTCTCTCTCTCTCTCTCTCTCTCTCTCTCTCTCTCTCTCTCTCTCTCTCTCTCTCTCTCTCTTATTGACGAAACGTTAAACCCATTGATGGTTTGTTGGTTCACAATTATTGGTTCTCTCGTGTTCACGTAGGTCACCTAGTGCAGTTTATATGATCACAAGTGACCCCCAAGAGCAAATGACCTCGTTGCTTGTGATTTAGTTCTAATTCGCAATCGTCTGGTCTTTGACACTGTTTTTTCACAGTAGTCGTCGGATAAATCAAAACATGACCTTGGAGATATCACGCAGTTCTTACCCTCCTTCGTATGATTGACAAAAATACACAGACTGACAATTATTAAAAAAACAGATACTTATTGGATATTTATAGAGTGTTTTGACCCTGCTCAGAACTAAACGAATTGAAGTTCGAATCTAGGCAGTCTTTGGTTTCGCTGGCCAATAATCGACCTGTTTCTCAATCGCGCTGTTGATTCGTCCAGTAAACGGAGCTGGATCCCTTTCCGCCCGCTCCGGAGCCACACCCACCTCGTTAAGCAATGGAGTAATGAGCCTCGCATGGCACAGCAATTGCAAAGGCTCAACTTCGAACCTTGATTGAGCTGTGCGACCTCATTGAAGATACACTCACCCTAGCTTCCTTGCGCAGCAGTATTTCAACTATAGCTTTACCAATACCACTGGCACCACCTGTGACCAGTGCTACTTTACCAGATATGTCCATGTTGTCCGCATACACCGCCATCTTGAATACTGTTGACTGGACAAGTATTTAAAATTTATGCTTACAATGCCCTCGTGACCTTTATTTTGAATTATCTTAAAAGTGACATATAAGCCCATTGGGCTCGGAGGTGTTAACCTTATGCTTAATTGTATTCTATTTGAACCATTGATATCTCATGTCACTATAATAAACTTAAGTAACTAACTAGCTACTAAAATCACGATGTGTAGTCTATTCTATATATACATGCGAGTCAAGATATAGGTACATTGTATGAACTCTGTAGCTGAGGGGTGCAATTAATGCAACTTTCCGATCGAGGCACGATTCATTTATGCAAATGAGAGTTTGTGTAGCGAAGGGTAGCGGAGGTTGCGTGCTATGATTTCAAAGTTTTCTTTACTTTCATCTATCTAGCAATTGTCTAAAAGTATATTACTTGCTAAATGTCAAACAATTACACCAAACTAGCAACGTTTTATGTGTAATTTAAGCGCAACACGGCACGCACTATATTCTGAACTCGGACGGTTATGTCTGTCGTGTGTGCGATAACTGCAGTGGCCTCTAGTCACCTCGACCCCTGACTGTTTCGACCCCATCATCCCCTGTCACTTTGACCCATTCGGTATGAATGAAGAACTTGTATCATTATCATCTCGAAAGTATTTCGTCACGTTTCGATGCTCATACCATTTTGAAAGACTTCCGAATGAATAAACAGATCAAGTAGAAAGAAGATATTGCTTCAATTGCAGCTTAAAGGTGGTTCTATTATCAGTTTTTTTCAATGACACAGGTAGCGAATTCAAATGCTTGGTTGCAGCGTATTTGAGACTGTGCTGATCTGTAGAGAGGTTTACTTTAGGGATGTAAAAATTGTCGTTTCTTGCAAGCCGTGTTGGGTAATTGTGGGGCAATCTGTCGAGGTAGTGATATTCATCATGAAAAAAGCGAGTTTCCTTTAAGTCAAAAATTCGTAAGCAAGTATTTAATTTATATCGCTTGTTGTTGTCAAGAATGTTGAGTTTCTGGAAAAGGGGGACAGTATGAGTACTGAAATCTGAAAAGGTGATAAGCCGTACCAACTTTTTTGTAAATTGAGGATGGGTTGGAGGGAAGTTGAGTATGTGTTTCCCCATATTTTAATGCAATAGCAAATTTGATAAAGAATCATTGAGTTGTAAAGAAGGATGAGAGTTGATCTGGGAACAAAATGGCATATTGCATGGGAAATAACACCTACAACGGGAGCAAGTGATTTGCTAACTTTATCAACATATGGTTTCCAAGTCATGTTGTGGTCTATAGAAACTACTTAGTAGTTGGCTGATAAACGCCTTGATTGGGGATCCGTCAACACTCAACTTTCCAACAGTATTTACAAATTTCCTAACTGACTTAATTATCATATAATTTGTCTTATCTGAGTTTGTAATTAACTTATTGGCATTGACCACTTACAAACTTTCTGAAAATCAATATCACTATCATTAATATCTATGACAGAGTTGTTGAGATATTTAAATAAGTCGGTGTCATTAGCAAACAGTCTAAAGTCAAGGTTACTAGTTGAGTGTACTATATCATTTATGTACAACAAAAAATAATAGGCCCTAAAATTGACCCTTGTGGGGCTCCGCATTTGATTTGCTTGTATGAGGAGGACTTGTTACCGATGGAGACTGTTTGCTGACGATATGACAGATAACTCTTAAACCAAAGAAGTGCTAAACCTCTAATTCAATAATATTCTATCTTTTGAAGAAGAATACTGTGATTTAACGTGTCAAATGCTTTGCAAAGATCAATGAAGGTTATCAGACAATTGTCTAGTTTTCAGCGATATCCGAGATAAGATCTGCTAAAGCAAGTCTTGTGTTGTGTTTCTTACGAACTCAGCAAATTGAAAAATTTGAAGAGTTCTAAAGGTTTCCCCCTTGCGAAAGACAGGCTGCCTGACGCATGCTTGTGTTATGTAGGTCATTTTCCCATACACTCATGACCTGAGTTCAATTAATCTAGAAATTCTCAAGGTCACTGTCCTTCACGACCTCACGACCTTGAATTCAATTAGTCATGTTTGGAATGTTCTGGAAATTCAATTAGTCACAAGTGGAGATAATTTTAGAACAGAGATTGGCATATCAATAGAAGTTCTACATTGTTCTTATTTTCTCTTACATAACCATTTGAGTATAAAAGAGACCGGCACAACTTGCAGTCAGACATTTTAGGATCGTGTCTCTGACGTGTTACTTCAAGACTTTAGAAAACTCCAGCAGTATTAATTTCAAGACTTTTCAAGACCTTCACGGCAACGCTGGGTTTATTCTGTAGACTTTGTGAAACCTTAAGCCTGCAAGCAAGCAAAGGACTACATTGGTCTGCCTCACTGTCAGACTTTGGAGCTTTGCCGTCCCAGCAGAGATAAGTAGCCTGTACACTTTTATAGTTTGTATTCTATCCCTTGACTTAGCGACTAGTTTTATTTTTTTGTAACAAAATTCGTTTAAAAGGAAACTTCTGAGTTCACCGTTTTGTTCGTTTTCGCTCACGTAACACTTGGCATACACAGTAGTTACTAGGTCCCCTAAGCGTGTGGGTTTCGCATTCAGCCCACCATCTACACGACAAGCTGCAAATATATGTTGCTTCAATTTTGTGATCATCTTACCATAAACGTATGAATATTAATTTTTTTTCTTCCGAATATGTCGCGTAAAGGCATTTATATAAACATGGCAGTCTGCTGAAGTTTATTTCCTAAATTTACTGTATGACTGTGTTAATGTCCAAAATGGAGAAAAGGACAGTTCATTCCTGCGCTGAAAATTTGCATTTGAATGGCTTACTATACATTGAAATACTACGTACTATTATATATTATATCATACCAGTATATTGATGGCGCAAATACAGCGATCTGATTGGTCGAGACGCGAAAAGAACCGTGGTATATTGGCGATATACCACGGCTGGCATACGTGCGAGCTCTCAGCTAGAGCAAAAATCCGTTTTTGACGTTCCACACCATAATTTCAATATACTGTCATGATATAATAGCAATAAATCACACTCAGCAATTGTATACCACTCAATTTCGACAAGTTCACTCCATATATGCACTCGCTATTGCTCGTGTATATATGAAGTGAACTGGTCAAAATTGAGTGGTATACCATCGCTGGGTGTGCTTTATTCCTTAAATAATATACATTATACTGAGTATTCGAAGACTTTCTGTCTTTCTATCCACAGTCAAAGATTTCTTGACAAAGTATAAGTTATGTATTGGCTGTTCTTTGTTGGCAATCAACAGTTCTGCTGTGAAAATAAACTATCGATATTTTGAAAATAACGCGGGGCACAAAGTGTACATATACGCGACACACAGACTTTCGGGACTGCTTTTGAGATCGAACTGAAAAAATACTATGCGGATAGTTGGCGCATTTTTTCAAACCGTAGAGTGCCAGTAATTCGACGACTTTTACGGGTGTTCAAGTATACTTTGAACTCGACCATCATGCTTTGCAAACTTTGGCCACATTTCGAGAAAGATAAACAGTTCGCAATTGTTCTTCCACATCTATATGTTCGGTTCACTAATTGATGTCTTTTTTATACGGTTGGACTTCCATATCGGCAGTATTGTGAGTAAGGAAAAATTATAGTTTCTCAAAGTCTCAAAATTAGCCATCATTGTTAACTGCTTAACTATATATTTTTTGGTACACGTAATAAATGCGTGTTACGTCATAGCACAGTTGATTTCAAAGATATGGGTATCACGTCGGCTCTAAATGCTCTACCGTTCAAGCTCGATTATTCTTCACTTGACTTTCACAAACATAACTCATATGGGTCTTCCGTCTTATGGCTGAAGTCGCGATCACAGAAAGACAATGCCCTCATGCTACATTTGAGATATAATTATGTATGATTCACATTCAAAAATTTAGTGTTAAAGTATTTTCGATCAGTGTTTGAGGTGTTTAAACTTTAAAGAGGCTCTCATTAATTAAGATTCATTATCACAATAGTAAGTAGATATCATTATAGGTTCAGCATGAGATTTTTCCGGTGTAATGTCAAAGTCTCCTTTTTAAATTCTGGTTTCGTTCATGCCTTTTATCAAAAAAGATTAATTTGCATGCACAGTTTGGTTTTTAGGCAAAAATATATCTAACGCTTTACGGTACTTCGATCCCTTTGATTTCATGGAATTTCATCTACACAGGGATATGAGAGTGTTAGAAAATATGCGGTTGATGTAGGTATCTCATTTACCGATTAAATAAACCATCAGCCAGGGTGAGTCTCCAAAATACTAAATAATCTACTATGCTAAACATATTGTATAAACGTTGAACACTGGTCAGGTTACCACACTTCAGGAATTTTAATTCTCAAACGCATCGGCGTTTCTAGAGAGAAAAGTGCGACCAAGCCAACTTCCTTTATCTCGCAAATGCACCAGGCTCGATGAAAGTTAGGGAATAGAAACCATAAGCGGCGAAAGTTATACGCATTGATGCTATATTGTAATCTGTGAATGAAGAATCTCTACAAATTTCTCCATGTCCAAATCGTGCCCAGTTTTGGCAGGATGCTAATTTAAAATATTTTAAGAATAAAATATAAGATATTGAGGCTCTCTTGTCACATTACCTGATTTATTAATACAATTATTGCCTCCTGTTAATTCCCAGCAAAGTTAATAAGGCCACAAACAATTTTATCAAACCTTGTGGTTTTAAGTTTCTTTTTTGTCTCATTATTTTGGACATTTTTTCCAAAATCACGATCCGTACTCTGTTTTCGCCTTTATTTGGAATCTTAAAAATTTGGATTGCCCGAGGTCAAAAGAATCCTTTATGATCGATTGGCATAATTGCCCCTCTCATTGATTAAGTTATTATTACATTACATTTCTCTGAGTGTCATCAGACAAAATGTAAAAGTATTCACCAGAGCCGTCATTATTTATTGGTATAAAAACCGACTGCCTGCTCTGAGTTGGACATTTAGTAATACCATTCCTTATGAAGACATGCTTGGAAGCAACCGGAATATTACATATTTTCCAGCATAAATTACAACCGCCCACCAAAGCTATGTCATCAAACATTGTTAGCAGGCAACACATGATGGTACGTGTAGGTCTACGTCGTACGAATTTTTTGTCCAACTCTGTATGTGTCTTCCGACGTGTTGTTTGCGTTTACTGCAACAAAGATTGTGACACTAAGAAGACTTCTTCTCCTTCCCGCAATAAGGTAAGTCTGGCTCTTCTACAACCATCATCGAATTATTTTCGTAAGCTAAGCATGCGCAGCCGTTATATCGTGAATCTTCGATCAACTTTACGACTACTTCGGCGACTCCCGCGGGTCTGGAAGTAGACAAGTATAAGTCAGAGTAAATATATTCTTAACGTCAAATGCATGCACTTAATTTCACACATCTAATATGCATTCATGACAACGTCAGGCGTCTAAGAAAAAGACAAGTCAGTAGAATTGACGCATTGTTTGAACTTGTTATTAAAGCAAGACCTGGCAACCCATTTCGCACTTGTCCACATGCATCCATGTATGTATGTAGGTATGTATGTAGGTAGGTAGGTAGGTAGGTACGTAGGTAGGTAGGTAGGTAGGTACATGTAGTTAGGTAGGTAGGTAGTTAGGTGCATGGGTGGTTGGGTGGGTAGGTAGGAAGGCAGGCATGCATGTATACACAGAGAAAACGATATGGCCGCCGCTACTACGAGACCAACAACGATGAAATTGATAGTTGCTCTCGGCCGAAATACTTATATTGTGGACAACTGGGAAGACTGCCACCAAAGTGCGAATGAATACTCAAGTGCTTTGTACAACGCTTTCCGTTGCATCGATCAAGTAGAGCTGCCACCGTTGATGCTACATTACAACATGGCGGCCACAAATGAGTGTACTGGGAATAAACTTTGGTCCACCTATATTGATAACAAGAAAAAAGCAAGTGATTTAATCGATTCAAATATCTCAGAATTTCAAATTTATAGAAGTAGTGATATAGCCAAAACCGGGGGTAAATCCTCAGGATTTTTTTTGAAAAATTTGAAAGGTCCACAACAACCAACCCGACAGGTTTGTATTTATGATACTCTAGGTGGTAATAGACACATCACTTGTAACAAGAAAAAAATAAAAGATAACATGAAGTATTATAGGGCTCAGCCCTTGGTGTCGCGCCAGGGGTTAAGATTGGCAATGTTATTTGTATTGATTCATGATAAAATAGAATTAATGGTTACTTCATATACGTTTGTGTGACAGCTATGCCCAGTTTCCCTCTGATGAAAGCAGTTCGTACACGACGTCAACAAACCCTGATGCAGTGCAGGTATAGATTTTCTGTGATGTGTAAAAATGTTGGACAAAAATTGGCAATTTTTACCATGATAACAGCCTATTGTGTTAAACAAGGGACGTATTATGCCATCGTTACCATTGCAATGGTAACCGCACAGCCCACTTTCCACTTGCAAGCTGAAAACTAGAGCATTCCGTCTAAAAACCGGAATCTAGTTATTGACACAGGGGCGCTTTTCTAAAATTCAATCCCAGCATTCTTTGCGTATGCCCCCGTTCATATGCACGACAGTTTTCTCCCATTTTTTTATTTTTTATGCCTGATATTAACGATACTTTGTATCAGCGACAAGGTGGAGAATGTCACTAACTGGCTAACAAAAGATAAATTTTATAAATGGCATGTTATAAAATAATAATTTGCATGTTTTGTATTTGTTTATTTACGAATACTCAAAAAAACATGGCGGCGCCCATGAAGGTAGGGTACACTTCCGGTTAGTCGCATAGTATATTATGAATATGCGCATGCGTAGTCAGTAAGCCGCTGGCGCGAGTATTATTGGAATACAAGGTAAAAAGAACACAGCATTAGGTGAAACTGTAGATGACAGAAACATTTATTGTGATCAAATTTTGGATGAACTGAATTTTATAGGAGATTCTTACAATATCAATTTTTCACGATTATTGCATAGTTATTGATTACATTGAAATAACACAAGATGATGTAGAAAAAGCAATTACTCAAGGTCAGAACGGGAAATCTTGTAGCCCAGATGACATACCAGTTGAGTTCTTAAAAAAAGGTTGGTAAAAATGTGGCTCAGTTATAACCTACCTTTGAAATGCTCTTAAAAACCTGACAAATATTTCCTGATGAAGGGACGCAAGGAACAGAAATACCAATACACGAAAAGGGAGATCTGAAAGATTCAAACAACTACCGTGGCATTACTTTAAATTCTTGTGTATCAAAATGTATTAAAAATTATTGAAACAAAATTAAGAAGCTCTATTGAAAATAATAATATACTTGGAGAAATCCAGGAAGACTTTCGAAGTAATAGACGTTGTAAGAGGATAATATTTTTATTTTGAAGGGCATAGCTGCCTTGAGAAAGTCAATGAGTAAGTCAACATGTGTAGCCTTTTTAGACTTTTCCAAAGCGTTTGACCGGGTATGGCGTGATGGTCTGAGAGTGATTTTATGGCAAGTTGGGAAAAGAGGGAATCTTTTGAAATACTGATGACATTTGTGATAGCCTGCTTACTGAAGTTACATTTAATGACATTGAAACGGAATATTTTGAAACTACTGAGGGAGTAAAACAAGGATGCGTTCTCAGCCCTTTGGTTTTTTCAATTTATATTTTAATGAATTTGCAAAAATGCTGAATAATTCATATCTAGGTGTTCACATTGAGTTGATACTAGGGCTTTTTGGCTGATGATGTTATATTTGTATCAAACAATCACAAAGATTTACAAACTTTTCTAATTCAGCAGAAAAATGGAAACTAACATTTAATCAAAAGAAGTCAAAAGTTATGTATTTTGGTAGAAATTTTCATACAAACGATACAGTTTGGAAATTAGGTGATCTAATAAAAGAAAACTATTCATATAATTACTTAAGCGTGACTGACATGAAAGATCATGAAAATTTTAATATTACTGACCAAAAAAGAATGAAACTGATTGCACACTGTAAATCACTCATCAATCATCATAATTCTTTTAATCGCTTTCTAAACGGTGATGTTCTATGGACCGATATTGTTCTGCCATGAATCAGTTACGGAAGCATTGTATGGTTGTTACAGATTAAAGAAGACATTAGGAAATTGAGAAGTTTACGATACCAATTTGGAAAATTTCTTTTTAAAGAAAATAAAAATGTTGCCAGCTCTGCCGAGTTAAGCAATTTAGGCGGGACGGATATTCACACTTTGCTTCATATATCGCATTAAGATACCTGATGAGCAATGATAGGTGGACCAAAGTAGTCTTCATTGCACTTAATAAATCATAATTATCAAAGTAGTGCTAGATATGTAATTGGACATGTATGTGCGCGACATTCTCATTGAAAATGGATTGGATGATCTCTATAGAGCGTACCCTTCAAGGATACAAGATGGCTGATGAGTTTCAGAACTATCAATAACCATAATGTGGTATCATTTAAACAAACCACTGAAAATATGAAATCTTTACAATACTATTTCTGGGTCAAAAAAGAGAATACTCAAGAAATTTATCTAAATGACCCTCAATACCACTATGGTGTTTCTTTACTTTTTAAAATTAGAACAAATTCTATTGATCTAGAGGGGTACAAACTCAAATGGGCAAATTGTAAAGGTAATGGAAAATGTAATCTTTGTCTTGATGAAAAAGAAAACACTTACCACTTTCTTTTTACATGTAATTACTTCACTGAGAAGGGAAATTCTTTTTAATAGCATTTAATTGAGGTACTTTCATAATCTGGTAACAGTACTGTTATAAATAAGTTTTATTCTGGGAGCTTGAATTTTAGATTCAAAGTTTTTTTTAGCAAGACCTTGTGGGAAGTAGGTAAGGGAATAGGAAGGTAAATTACATGTATTAGTTGTGTTCGATAGACAACAATACTCACGGCATAAGGTTCGTTTCTGCTATCAGCTGCCTTACTTCCGCTTTGTATCTTACACCGTCTTCAACATTTTTGTTCATTAAAGTGTCGACTATCACGGGGCATATAGTTGACACTCGTACACCGTTTTTAACTATATTTGGTTCTTTCTGTGAAGCAAGAAAATATATTAGTATAAAATTATGAATGAAACATAAATGTAGTTTAGCTTTTCATGTGAATTGTCGCCGAAATCGCAACGAATTGCAAAAATGTCCATTCGAAGGCAGTCTCTGGCTTTAACTCTTTGCACTGTAAAATTGGAAAGACACCCCTCTTCTATAGAGTGATCATTGCTCAGTTAGAAAAGCATATTATACTTCTTGTTTTTCAACCACTAAAAATTTTTAAGGTTAGCGGATAACTCCTCGAAACCTCACACAGATAATTTTACGTACATAAGTTCTTTTTTTACCTGAGTATTTATATTTGAATAGAGTGTTCAAGCATGCGGGAGCTTTTGGTACATTTTAGAGAAATTTATTAACAAAGGTTTTCAGGCAGAAAAGTAATGCAGTGAAGCCATATTCACATACACTGTGATAATTTGTCCTGATAAACTGAAAAAACCCTACGCGTACCTAATGCACAAGCGGCACACCAGAATGACATTGTAATAACTTCCAGCAGGCACATGAAATGATGTAAATATCTTTCTCTGTTCTGACTGCAAGTTGTATTGCAATTGCAGATATGATTTTCCAATTACGCTTCTATTGTTCAAAAGTCTGAACGAAAAGTCAAACCCCAAAACAGTGTATTTTCCCTTCAAGCAGTTTCTGATAAAAGTAAGGCTTGGCATAGATACTATGAATACTGTAATGATAACAAAGGTTTCCCTTTACGCTAACAATGATAACAGTATCGCTACTTCCCAAATAGAAGGACCAAAGTCCTTCGGGAAGAGAACGTATGGGGCTTCATAATAACCCGATAGAGGGCCGTTTCCAGTGATTTTTTTCATGTTCTACCAACACCGAAACTAATCAAAAGGATCTAGATAAATAATCACTTTGGTGCTTAATTTGAAAGCAAATTCGTCCATAAAATATCTCTCCTTAGAAACACAGAACAATATATTATTTTTTACGACCAAGAACAGATATTATCCTCGTGATCAGCGTTCTGATGTTCCTATCTTTGGGAACCTATTGAACTTACACTTTCATTAAAATCACCTGTCAATAAAAACCTAATCCTGTAAATCAACTAATCTGGTTAACATTAGAAGAGAATAATAGCTGCCTGTCACCATGTAATTGTGAATAAATCAGCTCAAAGTCTAGAATGAGAAGGTAAGCATTAAAAAATTGAAGGGACGTACAGCAGCAGCCCGTGAGAATCCAACGACTCCATATTTTGTAGCTGTGTAGACAGGTGCATGTGGATTGGAAGTAAAACCTGACAAACAAACAGACAAAAACAAAAACAAACAAACAAACAAACAAACAGACAAACAACAGATATGTTAGCCACTCTCTTCATTCAATGAGGAAGAAATAACTGCTAATCATTGATATTTAGGAGTGATGATAAATGACATTCGACTTACAATAATAATAATTGGTTATTCGGTAATATAGGTCAATGGCCTTTTTACAGGAAAATATACACAGACAATCTTGGGGCTTACACATAATTTAAATTTGACAATACGACAATATTGGATGTATTTCTGATACGGTACATTTACATTAAATCATCTCTTCGTGAGATAAATAAATTTCCTGGGGGTTGATATTTCATAATAATATAATGAAAGAAAACGTTTTCTAAAATCTGTGTAAACAGGACACACCAAACACAAATGAAACTAATTTTCAACCTGATGCATATCACATAAGATGCATAGTCTATCTTCCCTTGGCATGTTTTCAAATCGACCACTTTTTATTCTTACTAATGACATTATAATGTAACTTCCGAAATATCAATCAATTTCCAATATTGTATGCGGGATGTATGAATTACAGGTTGATTCGAAATATCCTTACCCCTAATGGATCCTGTATTAATGACGACACCACCATTTCCGCCATTTTGTGTTCCAATGAATTCCACTGCCAGATAGGTTCCAGTGATCACTGAGGTCTGTAAGATAAAGCGTTTTCCTCGTTGACTTTAAATAATTTTCGATAATTTCAAAGTAATTTTTCAGTAGAATTACTGGATTTCAGTTTAAGGGACAATATTTTGTAGCTTTTGATAAATCTTTCACGTTTTTGTTACAAAAAAGTACACATTCTTATTTTTCTCCGAATATGATGTTCAAGTAAAATGTATAGGTATTGCAAACAAAACTCTGTTATTGCTGGATTAATTAGTGTCTAGATTTGAATTTAGTTGCCACCGACAAGATTGAATATTAAGGACTAAAGACAGTGTGGATAAATTAACACCAAGCATGTCGACAGAATCTCAGCAGCAGACGTAGAGTTTATTTTCAAAGCAGAACAAATAAACAACAAACAAACAAACATAAATACATACTGTCAGAGGCAAACATACAAGTACAAGGAATTTATAAAGCAAAAGGGCATAATTGAACCATGACATTAGTTTCATCAAAAATTAGTTTTATCATTTTAAACTTAGAAAGCCTTTCAAATTTATCACGGTTTAAATGGCACAATCTGAATAATATTAATAACGATAGTTTCTTGACTATGGAGAGCAGGTGTATTTCCTACCTCAAATGTTAAGACAATGGTTATTTCAATGTTCGAGAACTACCTTTTCCGCTTTTGCAACAAGTTCTGATATTTCAATTTTTTCGATAATTTAGCAATTGTACATTCGGATTAATCGATACCAGAAGCGGACCTTTGATGACTAATTGTACATGGGGCAATTCTAGAAATAGGTTTTCGGGCAGAGCAGCTTTTGCTGTATGGCAAGCATTGCTACTCATTCGGTGACTCTTTACTTTCAATAACACTTTTGCACCTTTTTTTCCATAGAATCATAAGACGGACACATGATGCGTTTTTCTGTTCTTTAATATGACATGACACAAAATCAACTTTGAATATATGGTCCAAAAGGCACCCAAATACCGACCACCTAAGAAAATGGAAAATTAAATTCAGAGAAAGCATTCTCCAATACCGTTCTCTACAGGGAAGTGTTATTTGTCTAAGAGGTGTGCCCGTGTTGGCACTATCCTTGATGGGAGGTTAAAATATCTTAAAATATGTCCTTCTTTCTCAGAGACTGCACACTTTAAAGTTGAGCTCTCAAAAATGTTATCACTTCACAAAGGTACAGAAAATCAATCGTTTTTTTCGAGGGAAAGGTCAATATTTATTGTACACTGTGGAGTGGGTAATATGATTGGTTCTCAAACAAATCTGAAATGATTTTTAACTTACCAGATTGGTAGCAATCGTCTTAGCAGGTTGATATTCATTGCAAATTCCTGCATTGTTGCATACAATGTCAAGTCGGCCGAATTTCGTTTTTACATCCTCGAAGGCAGCTGTACAAGAATCAAAAGCGGACAAATTTTGATGCTACATTTCGTATTGCATAAGGCACGCGACGGAAAATGACATAGGGCATTTTTGTAAACATAATAAAAATGAGTGACAGAGATAAAGCTCATGTGAAGTCAGCACGGTGGCAACATAGGAAAGGGTGCAAAAACTAAAAAGATATCAGAATGTAAAACCAAATATATCCGCATTGATGCTACTGAATAACAAACTAAATAATATAACTAGTTTTATCAAACTCACATTTCAGTTCTTCGTCACTGGTGACGTCACACGTGACAAAAACGATCCTTTCATCACCAAACGTCTTCTGAAGCGAGGCTGCTACCTCCTGTCCGTTGATCGGATCGATGTCCACGATGCCAACTCCCTGCATAGAGACCCGGACATATGTTAATTAAAGATACCGGATAACTATGTCACAATTTGTATTTATGGTCATTAATATTTTCGAACTTTATAAATATAGGCGTATGACTACACTTGTTAACAAAGCTAAGGTGTTTGGTTGTTAATATACCACTACCATGTTCTGGAAACAGACCTTTTTCTTTTCAAGAATGGATTCATTCGCCAACCGAATAAAGCGCTAAACATAACGTTTGAAATGTTTGTTGTAGTTTTAATCTGTATGAGCTATAGATAGTTGGATAAGGATACCACATTATGCCAAAGATTACAGTTAACCGGGCTTTAAAGCAAAATTTGGCAAGTGTTCCAATTTTAACTGTATATGATACCATCAGTGTCTCGGTCTTCCAACTCTTTCTCTCACGGTCGAAACGCCTTGACAGTTACGTATTATTTTGTCACTCCTGAAGAACACAGTCCCCCCATCTTCCCTATGGTGGTAATCGATGTTTGTCCAGGGTTTCCCCTACGAACATACCCCAGGATAATATCACCCGTTAGGGAGTCTAAGACGAATTTCAAGTGTCAGGCTATCGTTTTGCTTCATTTTACTTGAGGTAAAGTACGATAAATTCATACTAGTAAAGTAAACGTGGACAACTGGGATGAAGTAAGAATTTTTACACCCATTTTATTCATTTATCTACATGAAGCGAAGGAAAATTTAACCATCCATGTAACTAAAGTATAACCCTGACCTATATACGAACTCACGCACGCGCAGCAGTGCATTGTCCTGAACTAAGCGGGGAAATTCCCTGCTGAGCATGTTTATACACGTTCCGAAGGTGTACGGGAAATTCCGTGTGAGTCATCACCATCAAACTAGCCTATATAAAGGACCCCGTTGTCAGTCCGGCCGGCCGGTCGCGGAGTCTAGCTGATGTTGAACACGAAGTTCCTATCGGGGCGAACTTGTTCACCTGATAGATAAAATTTTAGTAATTTCCTCTGAACTTAAAATATGACGGAAGACCATTACTTCAAACAAAATGAGACGTTTCAGATGAATGGTACTGATATCTAAAGTGTTCACTCTTTTATCTCTACGTACAAATGTAGTTCCTAAGTCGTTCTCTATTCTATTCCCACCAACAAAACATTCAATACTCATTTCCCCTCCCCGATCTTTATCAATACTTATGATAATATCACAAGTTGTTCTGTTATCTGTTTCATAGCATAATATCCAACCAAATCGTCAAATTCATCTCCAGTAGCTAACTTTACACATCTAATGAGAACTGTACCATGTTGAAGTATTTTCATATTATCAGTCATCTGTTGATTTACAGTCTGTAAAGTGAGAACAGCTGCCTCATCACCGACACTTTTAAGACCCAGTTTCTTTAAAGTTGTGTCCCAAAATAATCTAACTGGAACTCCGCTAGCTGTATACGAGCAATAATTCTCCCCCTCGTTTATCCACCTTCTTAGTGTATTATCTGCCTTCATTATTGTATTAAGAGGACTAATTTTAAGATGAATTGGTATACCAAGAAGTGCAATGTATGGATTTGTAGGAGTAAGCCAACTACGAAAATCTAACAATTTATATTTGTTTACATTGCTATCAAAATAAATCACATTCGGAGTTCCTGGTGGTTCAGCAACACCTCCTGCAATTTCACTATCCAATATATCTAAGATGTTACGCGGCACATTATAAGGCATGAATTTCTGACTATCCCCATCCCATGTCAGAGCAAAAGGAGTAGGATCATTCGAAGCCTTTGTGGCGTCAATTACAGTTTCATCAATGTCTTTAAGTTCGGAAAATTCTACAGCATGTTCGTGGGGTGGCGCCGCGGCATTGGCTAAAACGAAATATTTTTCGCGGTCTTTATAACGAAGGACGTAATCCTTATTATGATTAGCAGCCATCTTAGTATTATTGTTAACTTTAACATCACTCAGATCTTCAAGCTCAAGATTTTGCATACGAATTGTACCTAGACCGAAGCCACTTGGATCAGACATACTCCGTAGGGACCTATATACAGTGAAAATTAAAATAATACCTTGTAATATACACAACCATGGCTTCAGCTATAGGAATGACAGTTCTCGGTGCTGTATTAAATGCAACGGCATTCACAGGAGGAAATATTATCGGACAAAAGCTTTCTGGGAATGGTGACGCTCTTATTGAAGAGAGGGTCCGACATGATAAAGCATTAGAAAAATTTGAACATGATCGCAACGTCTGGTCAGAAAAAAGATTACTACAGGCTGACTGGGAAAGAGAAAATCAGGCAAAGGACGCACATGCTGCGGCAGAATTAAGAGATACAGATGCAGAAATCCTGGAAGAAGCAGAAGCGGTGCAAAGCAACTCTACGTCAGGCAAAGAAGTTCAATTCTCAGATTATTATCAGCCCAGTCCTGAGCAAAAGAAATATGAGATGATCTATATTGCTGGAGGATTGGTCGTGGGATGGTTTATCTTCCGATAGGGTTACACCGGCCCCGCTTCGGGACTACAATAATTCAATACAAAAGCTAATTGGCCAGTTATTGAAATCGATCATGTTCCCATCCTGATCTGTTATCCAGATACGCATTGAATTCATGTAATCTCCCCCTTTTCTCAATGGCATAGAAATTGCTCCGTTTTTAAAATCGTAAGTAACCTTTTCACTTATTTCTCTCGTATCCCGGATGGGAAGTATTTGTAAACAGTTCGATACTTTCCCCTGTATGTATCCTCCGGAGGCACCCGAACCAAATGAAACATAATTTCCAGTAACATCGACTACATCTGAATGAACTATATATTTAGTGACTGTTAAGAAATCCACTTTCTTCGGACTCATAGTACTTTTTATAACTGGGTTGTTCTCAGGTTATCTGAAAAGCCGACGACGTTGGCGAAGCTACCTGTGGCATTGAAATAGACTTTAATATCTTTAGCCAAAGTTAGATAAACATGGTTTGTCGGCAGATGTTTTTCAAAATTAATTTTTTGCTTCAACCCGATTGCTTTGTTTAACGTATCGATATTGTAGTTACCTGGACGTATTGATTTAGTCTTCTTCGGTTGGTCACCTTCTTGATATTTTATTACATTATTCGTCGATGTTATGTTATGCCATGAATTATATAGTCCGCACTCTAGCAGTCTTATCTTCGTAAACTGTGTCGTGTCAATACAAGGGTAAAAATTAACAGTAACAGGTTCACCTGTTTTGCTTTCAATCCAAATGATCATCGTTGTACGTTGTATGTATATATTACTAAGTATAAATGTTCGATGAATATTATTATTACGAAGTATAAGGTTCTGCAGGAATAATATTTTTCTGTTCAAGGAGATCTTTGGTCGCAACCGCGGCAGCAGTCGCACCGCCTAATTTTGCCAAGCGAGTTAAATTTGGTCGACTTGGATCGCCAACCTCTATTTCAGAAATTTGCTGGAGATCATAAGATATCCCATCGCAAGTCCTGCGATTACAATACCATCGTACATTGTGTTTACAACTGTTTTAATATCCATGATTGCTGACTAGTATATAAAATAAAAAATAAAAATAAAAATATGGGAGTTAATCCATCTCATACAATGTAGAGGAGCTGGGTCCTCCCTCCCCCTCCCCCTCCCCTCCCTCGGAACCCCTGTCGGAACTGTTCCGGAGGGAGCTGCTACGTGCTCTGTTTTTTTCGCTTTCTGGGGAGGATCTTTCCGATCTGGACTCGATCGATTAACGGGACAGGGGGTATGCCGAGCACGCTCCCAATATAGCCCTAATGCAGTCAATGAAACTCCCACAATTCCTAAAACAAGATAACATTTATTATACCAGCGTGAATTATTATCACACTGTTCTTTCATTGTAGGCGGTAGGTCTGCTACCGCATCGCTCCCCCCTCTCCCCCCCTCCATTGCTTTTAGTTTCTTCTCCCTGTTTTGCCTGTTCCATTCCGCTAGTCGCTTCCCTGAAGCAACTCTCCCTGGATGCTTCGGCGGTAACGTCACTTTCTCTATGTTGCGCTGTGTCGGAGTCGTTTCCGTTTGCGGTGTGGGGGTCGTCGGCGGGGCTTCTGACGGAGTCGTTTGCTGAGTCGGCGAAGTTGAATCCATTTATTTCAGGTACTATATTAAACCCGATTTTTTTAAAATTTAAATGTTTACCCGTAATTAAACCGGTGGAAATTAGAGCAATCACGGGCCCCCACGTGTACCCTATCCGTCCTGATAATCGTTTTATTTCACTGTTTAGAATAAAATCCTTTTTAAGATCAGTGGCATAGTTATCTCGGTCATCGATTGGAACTACCTGACTTATTGCACGGGCTCCTAGATCTATGAAACTTTGAGTGATGGTATCACTTATAAGAGAACTGTATTTCGCTTCGTACATTTTGAAGGCTCGTGTTATGAATTCATCTTTCCACGTTTCCACTTCTTTAACTGTAAACTCCTTACCAAAAAATAACTTACTTTGACCACTTGCGATGACACAGAGTATTTTTTCACGTTTTGTCTCTATTATGGATTGATTATTGTCCGAAGGCGCTGAAGGTGCCGAAGCCCCTTCGGAATGCGCTGCCATATTTGCCGCTGCCGATGACTTTATTAAATTCTCCATTGTTTGCAGTATGTTATCTATTCTTAGTAAAAAATAAAAAATTCGTTTAAACCTGAATCCGAATAAAGTATTAACATAGTCTGGAATGTTAGTACCCCTAAAGAAATCGTTCCGACAGGGATTCCGAGAAAATTCTCCTCCATTTAAATCTATCTGTATATAGAAACACGAATAATGAGTACAGACCTATTCCCAGTTGCTTTTCAATTGAATAAGACGAGCGTACCGACAGTACAGCATGCTGATATTCCTTCCAAACCGGACGGGGGAATAAAACCTATTCTCATGGACTTAGAAATATATGTAACGCCGACAGATAAATTTACTTTCCATCCTCGGGATGTGTTCAAAGATAATGTAATCACTCATAGAACAGCAAAAGAAAGTAATGTCTGGCTGGGCAGCCCAAAGATGAAATACTGGGACCAGCAACTGAATTTCGCTGTATGGTGCAGCACTACTGGTTGTGGTATATCATTCGCCCATCTCTTTGATAAGAAATTTCCTCCGCAAATACGATCATTCTGCCGTTTCCATGTATACTTTACAATACGTCGGATCCTTCACGAAATGGGCGTTGCACTTCCAGACGATACCCCCACCTTCAAAGCGGGCGACAATCCATACAATCTCGTCCAATATGAACTTCTATGTACAGAATTTGGAAATATAAGTCCAACGAAGTCCGACTTTCGTTATCGAAAAGGTCAAAATAAAGGTCTTGGTTATGGTTATGAATATTACACTAATCGTGGTCCCGTTCGACAGCCAAAAGCAATATACAATGGTCATGACTTTTTCCTCTCCGCCGACGGAGGCGTTTTCTATACACATACCATTTTTGGAAAGAAAAAACATGTACTGCCCGACAAAGACAGACCACACTATTATTTCTTCCAAAATGATGGATCTGAGGGACAATACAATAGTTTCATTCCTCTGAAGGGAGACTCGGGACTAACAAAGGCCGGTCTCGCCCGCCTCAATGAAAGCCTTGAAGCCTACGTATATTGCATACTTGGCGCACAAGCAAATATTCGTAGTACCATAGTGGGTGATACTGGCAGTGCACAGCAAGTCCGAAAAGAATTCGGTGTTCTCCTCGAAGATGAAATTCGCAATACCGACAAAGTAATTAGTTATAGGCGATATCAAGACACAATAATGAATACTGGTGTAAAACTTGATATGGCAGTCTCACCCAATTTACTTCTCTTACCGTCTGAGATGGTCATCCTTTCGGGCCCGGCAATCTCGGGTTATAATAATGAATTGCAATACGCTACAGAATCTATGTCCTTCGGGGTGAACGGTGATATAAACACGGAAGTTCGAGAAAGTGCTGTACACGAGATGGAAGGAGGAGGGGAGGAGGGGGGAGATCCTGTGAAGTGGCAAGACGAGCCCGGAGAGTCACCACCACCTCACAATGACACGACTCGGGGGCCTCCCCTCCCCTCCCCGGAACGGGCAGCATCTGCAGACCCTATTCACGAATATGGTAAAATTGGTTTGTTATCTTTAGCAATATTCATTACTATTGTAGGTACTGGAATAAAGTCACTAACTATATAGTTCATTCAGATGCTGTCGATGTGACTGGGTTTCATCTAACTCGAACCAGTAACTTAAAAGAACTAGAAGAGATTCATTAATTTACAGTATATAGATCCAGAGGAAATGTCAATATACGTAACCCCACCATTCAACATGATTATAACTGGACCGACATATTCTGGCAAAACAGAATTTATGTTGGACCTCCTCACCGGTCCGTACTTAAGAAATTCGAATATGTGATATTCATTTGCCCAACATTCATGAATAATAAAGCGTATAATAGAAGATTCATTTTCACCGATGATAATGTGTTTATATTTCCAGTCGGACTCGATGCAGTGGATGATACATTAACCTACGTACATAAAGAATGGGCTGGAACGAACACTTTAATAATCCTCGATGACTGCGCCTCGTCCAAAGATATGAAGAAGCGCAGTAACGTTTTAGTCCAACTTGGTTTCAGCGCAAGACACGATGGATTATCTGTCTGGGTTCTGACTCAACAATATACTAGTATTAGTAAACCATTCAGGGAAAACATACAGATGTTAGTACTATTTTACACACCGAACAAGATAGACAACAAAACTATTATAAAAGAATATGGAATGGAGGTGTCAGAACGGGAAGCCGTGGGCCTAATCAAGCAATTGAAAAGTAGGCCATTCAGTAAACTAGTATTTTGTTTACGGAATCCGTACGACATAAATTATTCGTATAATATAGCAATTATGGAAGCTGAAGCCGAAGGCACCCCCGAAGGAACTCTTAGAGAATTATATTACAACCCGAAAACTGGTTTTGGAGGTGTACAAAAATTGTATGACGCAGCACGGGCCAGCGGACTCCACGTCACTAAGAAAGAGGTGAAGGACTGGTTAAAAACTCAGCTAACTTATAATCTACATAAACCGGTACCTCGTTCTCATGCTACGGCGGCCGACGCGTTTTTGTAACATCGATAGACTCACAGTGGCAAGCAGACCTTGTGGAATTCCCTGCAGCATTCGCAAAAGAGAATCATAACATTCGATACATGCTAACAGTAATCGATGTACTCAGTAAATATGCCTGGGCTAGGCCAATACAGTCAAAAACGGCTGATGATACGTTACAGGCGCTACAAGACGTGATTAAGAAATCCGGGAGAAGGCCCGACAAACTTCAGACAGATGAGGGGCGGGAATTTACTAATCGAAAAATGCAGGGGTGGCTCCAGGAGTCAGGCATTCATTGGTTTCACACCTACAGTGACAAAAAAGCTAGCGTCGTTGAACGTTTTAATCGGACCCTCAAGACGATGATGTGGAAATACTTTACATACAGACAGACACGTGAATGGCTTTCTATTCTACCCCACCTTCTCGAGAATTACAATAACACCGTTCACGGAAGTATCAAAATGAAACCCAGGGACGTAACAGAGGAGAACGATTGGCAGGCATTTTATACACTATTCGGTCCTGAGTTGGCAGCCGGGGGAGCCAACCCTGAATTCAAGCCGGGAGAACGTGTCCGAATTACAAAATACAAGACCACTTTTAAGAAAGGATATTTACCAAATTGGACAGAGGAGATTTTCGTAGTTTCAAAAGTTGTGTACGCAGCTGGCTTGGGAACACCACCAGTTTACAAAATAAAAGATCTGAATGGAGAGGAAATACTCGGCACTTTCTATTCTGATGAACTTCAGAGCGCCCTTTCGGACGAGCTGTACAGAGTAGAACGAATTTTGAAGACGAAAAAAATTAGAGGAAAGAAATATTATCTGATAAAATGGAAAGGTTATCCAGAAAGTTTCAATAGTTGGGAGCCGGAGGAAAATGTTATTAGAACTTCGTAAGTTCCTGTGCTGGTACTACGTAAGTACTTCGTAAGTTCCTGTCCATGGTACTTGTCAAGTACTACGTAAGTACTAACGTAAGTATTTACGAAAGTTATTCAATAAGTACCATGGAAAAAGTCTTAATTTCTTGAAAGCCGAAAGTGTCAGTTTACCACCCCACTTCCACCCCCCACCTGGCCAAGTATTTATCATGTACTGTCGTAAGTAATGTTCACTTACTGCATCTTTTTCGGCCGTATGTGGATGAGGTGGTACCCCCTCAGTTCCTGAACATATTAAGTTTGCAAGATCTTCAAAACGACTTCTCATGTTACCACAGTCCGTTCTTTCGAGTCCCCTTGTTCAGCTTTATCGATAAGTTCTGGTTGAAGTATAATGTAGACAACTGACATAAGCCATAGACAAGTAACTTCAAAGTCCCCACTTTTCATAATGTCAAGTGCTCGTAGGTCAAACGAAGCATTATAAGCACACACAGATTCACAAGCGTTAAGAAGTTTGTGTAGGTTCTTTAGTGAGACTCGAGGTTGTTCTAGTTGTTCTTGACCAGGTGGGAAGTACGCTTTTCAAGTTCCTCCTCCTTGAAACCGTCTATTAAAAATCCCTGGCTGCCGCCGCTCCATGCAATTCCAAAGTCAAAAGCTCGTGGATATTCTACTGGTCCGACTGTCTCGGTATCAATTGTTGGATTAAGTATATTCTTGAGAACGAGGGGGGTAAGAGCGTTCCGAATTACCAAACATGGAAGTCTGTAGTCGTGGCAAATTTCTAAGAAAGTCTGTTTGAACTTATTGTGAATCTCTTCTAGTTCTTCTAAGGCGGTACCGGTGATTTCGTACGACCTGGCTCGAGTCAACACATTCCGCCTGCAATAATCCCAAGGCATATCTTTGAATATGATAATGAAACTGGGTAAATGGTCAAATGCTCTAGAAACAATCTTTTTTTCTTCCGTTGCCACGGAAACGCCCCGGATTCGAGAAAAAGTCAGATGTTGAATTATGGAAGAGTCACAAATAATGTATTGTTCTGAAGGGAGGGAAACCTCCCTCCTCCTCCCAGCCTGACATTGTAAACTAAGCGTATGTTCTATAAACTGGTTCTGAAATCGGCAATCGAAACGTGGGTGACACGCCCATTATAAAAGTCGGCAATGTTGCTGGAAAAACTAGTGTCAAATTCTGGTACGTGATACGGATCCAATTTACTGCATCGTAACTCTTACCACTTCCAGTTGGTCCATTTATGAATATGTATGACATTTTTGGGATACTATATCATAGAAATTTTTTTAAAATTTTTTTTATTAAGATATATACGATAAGACAATGACAATCCTTTCTATTTCAGATGCAATAAAAATACTTGAAACCGGAGAAAACATCAAAATTGATGATGGAGGCAAATTAGTATTTGGTGAATATGTAGATCCTTTCATATACGTAGACAGTGAGCTAGAAGTAGTTTTCAACATCGGACCTAAATATGGTTCTAAAGATCCAGCTACATGTGATGGGGTGTGTGTCCGTTGGCAACCGAGTCTTCAAAAGTTTACTGATTTAATAATATTCCGTACCCTAGGTGAAAGTTTCGATGCAAGCACTGCTAAAAGTTATGCTGCAAGCCTGGCCGCTCACTCCAAGAATACTACCGGATTTTACAATCCATCTAAAGTGTATCAGAAGCGAGGGAGCGGGGCGCAGCCAGTGGCGTATTTTAAATTTCAGTTTAAAAGAGGGAGAGGGAGAAATCACGATTTCGCTACATGTATTGATATGGTTCAAGAAATTGACTGCGGTTTTAAAACAGTGAGTCCATTGCCAGTCCGAGAAAATCCTGCTATTGTACCTCGTAATATCCGAAAAGGTAGTAAGATAGAATTCTTAGCATTTAAACCGCGCTTAAGTAAGCGTGCTCTTTCTTTCACTGTTGAGAGATTAATATTTTGTGCTGCGCCTAATAAACCAGAAATTCAAGATGTGGAAGAACTAGTCGACTTAGAAGATTAGGTGAGATATATAAACAAATAAATGCTGACAAAAATATTATAGTGGATTTTGATGACCTATCATAGAATAATTATTTTTTCATTTTAAAAATTTTTAGGATAGTATATATCATAAAGATGGCCAGTTTACATACAGCATTCAAGGGAGCAGTTTTACAAAAAAAATTTCCTGAAGTCAAGCGAGTCAAGGATATCGGGGAGCTGGTGGATATTGAAGGTATGGTCAAAGAAAGCCATTCGGAACGAAAGATGTACTCTGTTTATACTGAAATGGAAGTCAAATTATCGGATCCGAAAACTGGTAATACACAACCGCGTTCATTGTATGTTAAATTAAATGATACATACACAAAAGATGTAAGAGGATCGGGATCGGATGTGGGGCAACAATTAATAGATCGCTACGATCGTATGCTTGATACAATTGAAAATGTTGAGGGTTCGTCTCGTTCTCGAGGAGATACTTAATTCTGAAGTAATTCTAGTAGAAGTTTTACTCGGGGCTGGCCCGGGGGCTGGGATTCAACTTCCCAGATGGTTAAAAAATAAGCATTGTGTGAGCGATCTGGTGCTACCTTCGGGCAGCGAGAACTGTTTTCAATACGCCATCGTAGCAAGTTTAAAGTTGGCCGACCCCGAGTTTCGTGAAAAGAAATGTGGTCAGGTAAGGAGAAAATGGAATACGTACGCCCCATTTATGGCTGACTACTGTTGGGAAGGTATTCCCACGCCCACGCCCGCCGATCTGACTGTATTCAGGCGCTTCGAGCAGCAAAATCCAGGCATCAAACTTCAAGTATTTCAGATCTACGAAAATGATCCCGCTCCCCCGTCCGACATAACTGTGTTATATAGTGCCCATTCCGAAGGTGAAGCCGATAGGAATCAAATAGCAAATATCTTACTGATAGTTGGCGAAGACGGCGGCCGTTCTCACTTCGTACCAATTACTGCGGAAAATCGCCTTCGTAATTCTCGTACTAATCGAAAGAATGAGCGCAGACGGAAGTGTATTTGTATGGTTTGTAAAAGAGGTTTTAGTCAACAGAAGAATTAGAAAAACATCAGGTATACTGTGGAACAGACACTGCCCAGCCAGATTTTCCTAAGGAAGTGTGTCAATTTGAAGGACATCGGAAGAAGGTTCCTTCTCCCTACGTCGTCTATGCAGATACTGAGGCAATTATTGAGAAGGGGACCGGCCGGCACATTCCAATTTGTCTTTCGTATGTTATGGTGGAACGGGGGTGGGGACCTTCGGAACGAGGCCCGGCCGACCCACTGTTTATGGTAAAAGAACATTCACAGGTCTCTCCTGTGTTACAGACTTTCTAAAGGATATGAAAGAACGGGCCGAGTATTATTCTAAATCGTATTATTGGAAAATAATACCGATGAGGGATCCTTCTAATTACCGGCGCGACGGATGTGATCCAGTCTGTATTGCATGTGGAGAGCCGGCAGGATACCGAGTAGTGAAGGAGGAGGCGACCTTCTATTGCGAAGGATGCCGGCCGTCGAGAACCATTCCTATCTACTTTCACAACCTCAAGGGATACGATGGTTCTTTTATTTTGAAAGAATTACATGAAATCGTTACCGAAGGAGATGATGGGGGTTCCGGACCAGAGCCTAAAATCATAGCTAAGACGAGCAATGGAGGAATTATGGGTCTCTCGAAAACATTTATTTTTCACGCCTCAATTGTTGTTGCCGGAGGGAAGAGGGAGATAAAGAGACGTTTCTTTTCTATAAAGTTTATGGACAGTGCTCAGCTGATGATGGGGTCATTGGCGAAGTTGGCAAAAACTGTGCCGGAGACCCACGGGTGGACGGCGGCGCCACTTTCGTACCCGGACATTCAAAGGGCGAAAGGTTTCTTCCCCTACGAATATTTAGACTCGGTTGACAGACTGGGAGAGAACCAGCTCCCGGAGAGGGGGGAATTTTATAGCGAATTGACGGAAGAGGGGATTTCTGAGTCTGATTACGAACATGCATTAAGAGTATGGGACGAAGTTGGATGTAAGACGATTCGTGATTATATGGAATTCTATTGTGAGACGGATGTTCTCCTTCTTGCTAATATATTCGAAAATTTTCGCGACACATGTTTAGAAGCATATAAGTTAGATCCGGCCCATTACATGTCAGCGCCTGGCTTGACATGGGATGCTATGTTACTTTACACGGGTAATAAGTTTAAACTCATTCAAGATGCTGAGCAGATGACTTTCGTACAACGGGGAATACGAGGAGGTATCAGCCAGTGTAAATTCATTATTTACAGACAAATCATCCGGCTTACGCTGGCGCGAATTACGATCCAGAGAAGCCGGTGACCGAAATAAAATATCTCGATGCAAACAATCTCTACGGCTGGGCAATGAGTCAGGCAATGCCTACGGGCGGACTTCATTGGATGACGATGGAAGAGTGGGAGGAATGGGCCGCCGAGGGGGGAGCGGGGGGCGGAGCCGGAGGGTGGGGACCTGGTTCCACCTTTCCACCAAGTTTTCTAGAAGTAGACTTAGAATACCCAGCCGAATTACATGAAGAACACAGCGATTTGCCATTAGCACCGCATCACTATGAATTTCCGAGGCAGGGCGGTCGACTGATTACAAGTGTGATGGATAGAGAGTCCTATGTCTTACACTACAAGTTGCTGGAATTCTATCTTCGGATGGGAATGAGATTGAAAAAGATTTATCGGGTGCTTGCTTTCGATGAAGCTCCATGTCTCGCGAAATATATCGACTTTAACACTAAAATGAGGGCAAACGGGAAGACAGATTTTGAAAAGAATTTCTATAAGCTGATGAATAATGCAATGTTCGGTAAGACAATAGAAGATGTTCGAAAGTACAGAGACTTTAAATTTGTTTCGGACTGGAACGGCACGGATAGTGGACGTAAAAAGATTCAGAAGTATAATCCAAAGATGAAACATATAACTTTCATAACTTCCGAAGAGGATGGCGATTCCTGCGACAGTGCCCTACTGGAACTGAAAACGGATGAGCATAGATATGTAAAACCAGTTTTCATCGGCGCCGCAGTACTGGAACTTTCTAAGCTGCTTATGTATGAGACGCATTACAATTACTTTCGGGCCCAGTTCCCTGGAATACGATTAGCCTACATGGATACTGACAGTTTTGTTTACAGTGTACCGATCCCGGATCCGGACGTAACTTTCAATGATATAGTTCGGGAAGATGTGGAAAAGAATGGTGAGAAGTCTATATATGATACTAGTGGGATGAGTGGACCCATGGTGGCCCCCAACTTTCCGAAGATAATAAAAAAGTGATAGGTAAATTTAAAGATGAGTTGAATGGTGAACTATTCTATTCTTGATTTTGTCGGCATACGCTCGAAAGTGTATGCTTTTCGAACTCCAACTTCGGAGACGAAAAAAAATAAAGGGGTGAAAGATGTTTGTGTTAGAAAACATTTAAACTTTGAAGATTATAAAGATCTATTTGAAACTGGGAAGAAGCCCGAGCCGGCACAATTTGTACAGTTTGTACGGAAAAAGGCTGGAGAAATCCGTAGTGAAAAGCGTAGTAAAATCATGATGGCGCCAAATGATATCAAACGTGTGCAGCTATATAATCCAGACACGGGCGAATGGTTGGCAGAAACATGGCCGATAGGACGGACGACGGGTCATGGTTAAAATTGTAAAGACATTAATCTACTATTTTCAATAGAGACTAGGGCATCACTGATAACATAAATGTGGGCAAATATATTATCATTGTGAGCGTCATCGCCACCCACGCGGTATCTTTCTTCAGGATCTCAAGTTGAATTCCGTCCTTTGTGTTCATTACTTTTAAAACATTTCCATGAAACTCAATATCTTTAAAACTACGCAGATCGATAAACAGACAGAATTTATTCTTCAAATAATCGGCCTCATCTATATCAATTTCACACCAATCTTTATCTTCAGCAAAATACCATCGCACCTCTCGCCAAAATTGTCTTGGTATCATCTTCTGAGCGTACACTTTATTTGCAATGCCTTCGATTGATACAGACACAGATTCAATGGAGGGGTTAAAGAAAAGTTCACTGTTCAGTTCTGACTGATTCTGATTTTTAGTGAAGAGTATAGCGATACCTCTAATGCTACGTCGTGGTACATTTATATTTTCATTGATAACCGTGTCCGATTCTTTGAATGGGATTGTTCTAAAATAATGTATATGCTCGTAAAGGTAACTTTTTCCACCGTTGTAATAACCAGCAGTTGACCTCGCGAGATCGAGGTCAGAAATTGTCTCGTATTCCATTTGAATGTTTTTTAATTTATAATTGGTTGTAACAAACTGATTACTGACAAGTAATTGGGGGGCGGGTGCCAACGTAATTTCCCATTCAATATGACTCCCTAACGCTTTTGGATATGCAACTCCATGGCCTGTTATGAGGGGATGAGTGAGACGAATAGCATATTTTGTTTTATATGTGTCGAAAAGTAAATTATCGCCCACGACGGCAGCATCTGCATCGGTCACACCGCTTCTTAATTTTCTTAGATTTTCGTTCTGAATTCCGTACAGTGTCATGTTCGTTCTCTCCTTTTTATGTTTGAAGAGATCACGATAGCATTCAATAAAGTTATATTTACTCAAATCGGAAAGTGTCTGCCCCTCGAATGTGAGTTTCATTCGCTCCACCAAAATTTTTGCAACATTTTGTACTACACGGGTAGTTCCACCTCCCGTTACTTCGAGATCAAAAACCAGGTCGAAAGTATCTGGAACTAAGAGTACTCCGCTTTCTAACTTCGGACATCGTATGATAAGTGTCTGGCCTGGATCTGCCTCACTTGGATTATGAGCAATCACATGATGAGTTCTTTCTGACTTCGTTCCATTCGGTATTCGGTTGGTGAAAGTCGGTGATAATGTTCTATCGTACCCCATTTTCGTGTAATGTATATAGTAGAAGAAAAAAAGAAAATTAATCACATCTTTACATAAATATTTCCGTCTGCTTGAAAGATAAATCGATTACCTGTGTCGCGAATCAATCGAAGAACCCAATATTCTTGGAGATGATGAGCCTCCTGGTCATCCTCAGTATCCTGGAATACAGCTATGAATTCTAGTCGCTTAAAGAAGTTAGTCTTTTGACATTCCTTCACGAAAGCTAAAATGTTATGATATAGATTATCATCTTTGAGTCGGACACCTGGATTTGCTCGAAGTATATGTCGATTTACCCGCCGAAGTTTGCACCATTCCAATTCGACGGAGAAACCAAACAGGTCTTTATTTTTAGAAAGAAACTTTGCAATATTCTTTTCACCAAACATGTCGATGCCGTAGGGGTGTCATATATTAATACATAATTTTATTTATAATGACTAATGTTAAACCAGTTAAAAATATCCATAGCTGTTCTCCAACAAATCCGACAACCGATCCTGCTGTTTTTAATAGAAAACTGACGAGGGAACCGATTAGACCGGGTATTGCAGCAGCACTTTTTGCGGCCAAGGTTTTTAACCATTCGCCAAATTGCTTTACAATTTCTTTCGCTTTTGTATATACTTTGGGCGGACCTGAACCTCCTGCGTTTGCTCCTCCTGCTCCTGCTCCCCCTCCTCCCCCTCCTCCTTTAGTCACAGCCAGGGCAATTGTTGATATTGTCATTCCAAGGGCAGTCAGTATTGCAGCGATTGTAATACCATTTCGTTTAAATAACTCTGTCAGCTTCAGCCTGAGTGACAATTCTGGATCGGAAATTACATCACGAAGAGACCTAGTCGTAGCCAGACTTTCACGTGCCTCACTGATCTTACCATGTTCGTATTCAATTCGATTGTCAACTTTAGCTTCTCTTGTTATGAGTTCAGCTAGTAGTTTCTTGGCTTTTTCTTTTCCTTGGGTGTGATCTTCAGGAATTTCCTTTAACTGTTTTTCAGCTTCTCTTTTCAATAGCCTTATTTTAACTTTTTCGTTGTTAAGGTCGCTAATACGCATATTCGCAATCCTTAATTCATCATTAATAGCTCTATATTCTGGTTTAGATTGTTCCATTGGTCGATTTTATTTTCAAAAGCTTGTATTTTGTCTGCATTACCAGAAGCATCTTGTCGTAACTCTGTCAGTTTATCTTTGTATATACCCATGTCTTCTGGCGTCATCTTCTCAGCCGGTATTTTATCGTTTTCCACATCTACAGAATACAATGTACGACTCACATATTCGGGCTCTGCGCTGTCCCCCGTCTTACTGTATACTTTAGTTACAAATTCATATCCTCCTGCTTCTTTTTTTACTGTCTTGAGCGATTTAAAACCACTTCCTGAAAGTTTTGATAGCCTGAGTTCTTTATAATACAGCTTTCCATACCTAATCTTTGCATTCAAAAATAATTCGTTTCGTGCTGCTTCATCAGTAATATTATTATCGTTTAAGAATTTTTTAGCCATTTGTATTTTAAGTTCTACTCCAAATTTAGTCGAAGGATCTACCTGCGGGCTCCGCGCGCTTGAGCTATCCCGGTAAGGATCGACTTCTGCAAGGGCATTATCATCGTCTATAAAGAATGTTTCAGCAGTAGCGTCATCATCATCATTTACATTTGCATCATTGATATCCTGGAGTGGTATATCTTCTCCTCCTTCTGCCATATTGTATTTCTATATTACTACAATTATTTTTTATCATCCCTTACATATACAGTAAAAAATGCACATCTCAGTTGTTGAAAGTGTTGAACAATTGGCTGATTACATAGAAAGAACAAGTGCTGCATATCGGCGAAGTTACAAATTAATGGGTCGAATTGATATGGCTCTTAATATTACTAAGGGAATTCTTGTAAGCTCTGCTGTAATAGCAGCAATTCCAACAGTTCCGGTACTGTTAGCCTTAACTCCTATACCAGGTGTTGTTATTGATGTAATACAAGGGAAAACTGGTGTAGCAAAGAGACGAGAGAAATATAAACATTATTATGTTCAATATAAACAGCTGCTTACACAAATACAAGAAAAAGGCGCAACAACAGAGGCTCCGGGGTCAGAACTTATTCAGGACATATTTCATCAGGCGCTAGAAATTCAAAAACAAGAAGGATTTAGTCCACCTCTGGAAAGATACCTAAGACATTATGGATTAAATGGATATGAAATTTAGTTAACTTCGTGTTCAACATCAGCTAGACTCCGCGACCGGCCGGCCGGACTGACAACGGGGCTCCTTTATATAGGCTAGTTTGATGGTGATGACTCACACGGAATTTCCCGTACACCTTCGGAACGTGTATAAACATGCTCAGCAGGGAATTTCCCCGCTTAGTTCAGGACAATGCACTGCTGCGCGTGCGTGAGTTCGTATATAGGTCAGGGTTATACTTTAGTTACATGGATGGTTAATTTTTCCTTCGCTTCATGTAGATAAATGAATAAAATGGGTGTAAAAATTCTTACTTCATCCCAGTTGTCCACGTTTACTTTACTACTATTCATACTAAAATTAAAAGTAACGGCATTTTCATGAAATTTTGCATGTTTTAAGATAATTGCTTTTACAGATATTTCAATGCTGACTTCATTACAAAAAGTAATATTATAACTGGATATCAGTATGATCGGGAAGTAAAAATTTCATTGTTACCGCTCCATACTTTCTACTAATGTCAAATTCTTGAAAACTCATAAATTGACACATAAATGTTATTAAATAAATGATATTCTTTAGCAATATTAAAAACAAGGTGTCGTCAAGCTGATTTTCAAAATATATCCTGATTAATTACTTTGCGTGACTGAAAACGTTATGGCCTGATATGATTTACTGCCTATATAAAATAACATGAGTAACCTAGGGGTCTTGTCAGTGAGTCGGTCAAAGGTCAATGAGACTCCTTCAAATAGACACTGAACTGAAATGTCTACAAAAACTATAGCCTTGTCAATTGATGCTGAATACCAACAAAAGATACCTTCCTCTTAACTACATTACTGTTAATCTACGGAGTTTACCTGCGCCTAATCACAGTACGCTTTAGATTGGCGCACTTAACATAAAGACAGAATGTGCCTCGGGGACAGATATTTGGACGCCTAAAGCTTTACAATTCTTTTCTGATCTATTATTTGTTAGTTTCATTTGAAAGCTCGCGATGTAAGAAAACTTTTCACCTTTTTAGTTTTTTTAAAATCGAAAACCTTGTTTGGTTCATCGAGTTAACACGGGGGTGGCGGCCATTTTGATTTCAAATATCGGTAAATCGTGTGTCTCTAGTACCAACATTTGCACGGTGACCCCGATTTTTATTCTTGATTTTGAAAGCCAATGGTTGAAATATGTCAACTCAATAAATCTTATCGAGGACGGTAAGCCGATAAGGGAGCAGATTTATTTACGGCCTAGGGGTCGAAGCAATGTGAAGGGGTCACTCAAAATACTTAAAACTTTAAGGGGGTTGCTTAAACCTTGGAGAGGAAGAAGGGGGCTACTCAATTTTTTATGTAAAATTAATTGAAACACCTCTCAGATTGCACCATTGCACACATCAGTTTTCTCGAATTTTTCACGGGATCTAGGACAAAACTGAATTAGTGTTAATTCATCCTATCACAGAAACATACATTTCAATTGACTTCAGTTCAATAACCATTTTGACACCTGACCATACCGTATACAGGCTTTTCATTAGAGGCTGGCAGCTGAAGAAATGACACAAGAAAGTCACAGATTTTCCATTCCTGCATATTCTTTGGTCTTCAATCTCTGGCAAACTGAGATGTTTTCACAAAATGTATTGTCATTGTTTGTTGTTGAATACTGTGACTCAAACACTGACCTTGCAAAAATTGAAATAAAAATATCAGTGTTCAATGTCATTTTCAAACAATTTAACTGAGTGATAAATAAATTGAAACACCTCTCATATTGCACCGTTACACACATCAATTTCTCAAAATTCTAGATACAAGATGGGGTGCTCCCCCTCTCGAGCTCTCCCTCTTGGGATTTACTGTTTTACTTTGTAAAATACAAATTAAAAACACTCTCAGATTGCATCAGACTGCACAACTGCACACATCAATTTCTCAAAATTCCCCTTGTAAGATAGGAGACAGCCCCCTCTGACGCTCCCCCGGCCATTTGCGTATTCTCCTCCCTGTACTTTCAAATTCTGCAAAGTTAGATATCCTAGTGGAAACCCTGTCATGATACCCATCCATATTCATTGGATACTGGTTATAGCACGAGTTTTTATATCTGTATTTTGTTGTCACTTTGAATTTCATTTTGTTTGTTCACCTTTTTCAACCATCATGAGATAACCGAATCGGATGATAATTTAGGAGGGTATATCAGGAGTTGAAAGGTCTTTACAATTGCTGTATTTTTGTAAATTTTACATAGGCCTGGGTCATTCTCATTACAAATACATGCACACACTATGGAAGATAAGCAAGGCCTATCCATAATGCAAATACTTGTATAAACTATGGAAGATGACAGGGCCTATCCTAAATACAAATACATGTACAAACTGTGAAAGATGAAATAGTCTTAGGGGGTTACTCACAGGCCCGAGGGGTTAAAGATGTATGCTGTTGCCATCATGGCCAGTCAATATGTGTTTTACAACACACCTCATCCGTAGTCATGCATAAGAACGTACCATGCGTAAAAGTTGTCGCATGTATGATGTAATATGTTTGAGTGGTTCGGCAAGAATTAGTTTTTCCCGACAGGATCGCAATACTTCGGCAAAACGTTTAATGCACCTTTGATTATCGTTTTCGTTCGTTTCGAGTCCTTGTTAGAAACCAGAGCATTCAGTTCTTCTTCAGAAAGTAGGATAAATCGAGAAATTTCTGGACTATCGATATCCTTTCGCTCGACCGCAGACGACATCTTTGTTTACATATCTCAACGCTATAATCTCGTGGTCAAGTAGCCCTGCGTCAGCAGGGCTGTGTGTTCCCGGCTTTATACGGCCTCCCACCACAGCCCTGCTGACTGCCATCAAAGCCGGCGACATGAGGTTCCTATTTGGACTGCGCACGAAAAACTGCTTTTCTAACTACATTCGGCCGAAATCAAATCGATTCCGATCTATGCCTACCCGAATAACTCAACCGCTCACAGAGACTGCAAAAATTGCTCTCGTGACGTCCCGAACGGTTTGTTTACCAGCCATGCATGGTCAAGGGCACAGTGGCCGGCCATTAGATACGTTCATGCAAGATACGTTCTCCAGTTTCTACGATTTGCTCGCACCCTTCTCCTCACAACAGTTCGAGCTCCCCACTGCCGTCTCCGTATAACTGAAATTCCCCATTGCCCACTAGATGTACATCTTTGGACATCGGACAACCTTTACACTTGCCCCCCCCCCCCCACGTCATAGGTGCTTAATCTTCCATCAAGTTCTGACATTCCCCTCTCTCTATCTATTTTCTGGTACCCACTGCTAGAAAGTTTCTCCACACCCGCTGCAAAAACTGAACCTTCCCCACCCACTGTAAATAGTGAATTTTCTTCCCCGCCCGCTAATTAGTTTTTAAATTTGCCCCCCGTTGAAAAACTGCGCACGAACACCTTTTTGCACGAACAGCTTCGTTGGCGGTACATGTCAAGATCAGAGTTCAGCAAAATTTCTTCACATATTCTGATTCCACGGTAATTGTAAAGGCACTACAAGCACAGAGGCTGTGTTAACATAATTAATACCTGGGCAACCCAAGGTCCCTCCACAAGACTGTGGGCAACCTTGTGAATTTTGAAGGGAAAATTCCACACAGAAATGTGACGTGAAGTGATCTTACGTTATAAACTTGATTGAACAAGCATGACTTCATCGAGAGAGATATATCTCACCTTCGCTTCTTTGCGAAGCAGTATTTCCACTATCGCTTTACCAATACCACTAGCACCACCTGTGACCAGTGCTACTTTACCAGATATGTCCATGTTGTCCTCGTTCGTCGCCATTTTGAAAGCTGTTGGTGTGACCTATATTCAAGGTCACTAGGTAAGGCCAAAAAAACAAAATGTTTTGTTTCTCATCTCGTCGATTTAGATTATCCGTATTATTCGTTTTCATTATAACTCGAAAAACCTGTCTATAAAAAAGTAGGGCGTGTTAAACTTGGCAGAAAATGTAACATTTATTATCTTTGGGGTCACATGCATATAATGTGCAGTTCTGAACTCTAACGTTATTATCGACATTATGTTGGATGTCGGAATCACCGTTGCATATATATAAATACAACCATTTGCGTGTTATGTATCGAAAAACTGATAAGAAACACCTGACGGTATACTGTTGCGCAGTCTTTCCTCATAAAATGTAATTAAAAATCGTTAACCACATCGATTTTACTGTTGTTCGTATCAGTTTTTCAATACACTAAAATGCAAATGGTTGTATATGAAAGCTCCCTTAAGTCAATCCTATTTATGCTGGTTTAGGCACATGGTAATTGGGCCGAACAAAAATTGTGCTGTTCCGATAACCCGACCTACCCTATTTTCTACCCGCCGACCCTAAACTTTTTAGAGCTACGTAAACACGGAAGTATAAAAAAGAAAGAAAAAACCGTAAAATCAGGCTTTCGTTACTTGGCATTTGATTTTTGCTTGAACGAGGATGTCTTTTATGTTTTTTTCTTTTATATGTATGATACATTTTTCTGGAAATGTTGTGGCCAATGTTTGACCGCCCTGAACCCCTGAAAAATGCATATTTAAAAATAAAAGACCTACCTACCCTATTTTTGAAAATCATGTTCTCGGAACAGCACAATTTATTATTTTTTTTGGCTTTATATAAACCCTGTAAGTGGGGCATTTGGATTTTCGATAAAACTATTGTTGCCTGTCTGGGAAAGATGAATTGTTCCAGAGAGAAGAAGAACCCTCTTCCCTTTTGCAAACGGTGTTTTCTGAAAATGTCGTGATAAACGTATTATTTATGAAACTACCACAAAACAAAGAGAAATTTTGAAATGTATTTCCGTAGAGTTCTTCTACAAATTTTTCTAAAACAAACTTCTACAAAATTAGTAGGTGTCTCTGTATTTTTTGTTTTATGAATGAAGACAATGAGGGGTAAGATTATCGTCAGAAATATAGAGTCTGTGAGAAAGTTAAAGATCAAACATGTTGAATTCGCTCGAATGAAGGAAGTATTATTTGACCGTTGGTGTTCTTCTGAGAAGGTTTATAAAGATGTCGCAAAGATACGGCAGCTCATTTTGATTGAGGAATTTAAAAGGTTCATTCTAAGTGACATGAAGACATTTATCAATGAACAAAAGGCAGATACGTTAGAGGTACGTTTGGCCGATGATTATTCATTGACTTACAAAACTTCATTTGTCACCAAACAATCCCAGTC
Source organism: Ptychodera flava (assembly GCF_041260155.1). Classification (NCBI taxonomy): domain Eukaryota; kingdom Metazoa; phylum Hemichordata; class Enteropneusta; family Ptychoderidae; genus Ptychodera; species Ptychodera flava. The sequence continues at coordinate 38,398,849 of NC_091932.1, forward strand.
TTTTTCATACCTTTTTCATCTAAGAATTTCTCAAAAGAGAGTAGAAAATCAAATGACAACCGTTCACAGAGTTCAAGTAACATTTCTACATCATCAGGTCCCAAGTCTCAATGCCCTTCTGGCAATCAAGGTGGTAAAGTTTCTGTCATTATTGTAAAATAGACGGCCATTTAATATCAGAATATCTCAAATTGAAAAGAAAACGTAGAGGTCAAAGTGGTCAAAGTGGATTAAGCCCACCGGCTTTATTTCTTCATTATCTCAATTAGAATCCAATGACGTGTGCATTTAGTATAAATACGGGACGGTACAGATTTTAAGCTAGACTGGAATTGTTCTGTGAAATCTGCACAGTTTGATCGAATCAAACTCAAGGCTGCAAGCCAAAGAAGGTCTGTCGACACTCAACTCCATGGAGACTAGGAAGTTTGTACCGTCCCAGCTGAGATAATTAGACCGTACACTTTTACAGCTTTTACTTTGTCACTTAACTTAGTTTTTAGTTTTAATAAACTTATTTTACTTGGGCCTCAGCCCAAGTACATTTGTTTTCATTCCGTGGGAAAAAACTGTAAGGTATAACCATTTCCGGCTGAGACCAGGGAGGGCAAAATGTATTGGCTTCATCTTTCTTGGCATAATAAATGGCATAATGATGTTAACTGAATGGAAGTGCTGCTCTCAGCCAGTCTTGAATAAGTGAGATGTGAATATAAATGCTTCTCTATCTGAGTTCTGGCCACAAAATCTTCTGAATATAATCAAAATGTGCATCGAAATGCAACAATTAATGCACCCTCCGTTTCCTAGGCGATGGCACGACCCTTGCTACACCCACTGGACGAGCCAAAGTGGGAGGGGTAATTTCGGTTTGGTCGAACAGGAGGGCTCGAGACCAGAATTTAACATTTAAACTTGAAACATGTTTAATCACTGACAAGATGTGGATTAGTGTTAATCAAAGAGAAAGTTTGAAAAGGAAAGGTTTTATATCCCGGACACAATGAAAAACATTACGACTGGAAACTGTACCCTGGTTGAGAATAGTAATGCCCACAGCGATGGAGAACACTTATCCTTGAGCTGAGAAAACCAGACCATCATTTCGAAATAGAGCTGCAGATTCGAGAAGCTCGTTAAAAATAGCTAGGTACACCCCGTTAGGGGTGGTTTCGCGTCTTGAGGGCAAATTTCGCCTCCTTCATTTAGAAATCGTTTTTCCAGGGGAACACATCATTTGACACAAAATTTGCATGAAAAGGGGTCGCCAGTAAGCACGTGGTCAAATCTGGCATAAGAAACAATATGAAATGTTGGGTAAAGCCAGTCCAAAATAAACTGATTTGAACTTTTGTGTTTTGTAATTTATACCACTGCAGTAACATGACTTTTTTTTGACAACATCACACAATGTAATACGTTTTGAAACTGAATACTCCGACGTATTCTGTGTCCCCTTTGCTAAAAATACGGTATGCCGATTACCATGTAAGGAGATGATGACGTCAAGACAGATTTGTAGTGCGTTTGGTCTTGGATGGTGCACGAAGTTTTGTCGAGGTAGCTTGTGTATTTATTTCCTAAATGGGAGATATTAGGGTCGATCTAAAAGAAGGCCGAAAAATGTTATGATACTCTAAGCGAGCTGAACTCCAATGCGAATGGTTGGATAATTTGGAGGATGTCTAGACTGATCTCGTCTCATTAAGATTATTTGGCGGTCAGTATTGAATTTCAACTGCGTCACAAGTTTGCGTCGAACGGTCAACGAACGATATTTTAGAAATCTGGAGACATGGCACATCGCAGTTTTATTTTAGATTTATATTTTACAAAAGATGTAAGAAGCAATGATTTTGTTGAAAATTCTGAAAAAAATATAGGAAGATTTGATCGCGAACACATTTTCACTTGGGGGTCAACTAGCCCTGCGTACGATGCTGTGTGTTCCGCTACAGCTAACCGCCCCGCTCACCACAGCCCTGCAAAGACCCGTACGTTGGGTCGGTGACTTCAAATCCATTTTGGGACTTGACGTAAAAAGCCAAATTACTGCCGAAATTCAGCGTTCTTGGGCCCAAGTCGTATCCCAGCCTACCTCAGCTACTCGATTGCTTCCAAAAATGACAGTCTTTTATTCACTTCTCGTAAATAACCGTCGATGTCGGCAACTCTCTCGCTGGCCCTGCGTACGATGCTGTGTGTTAGCTGTAGCACATAGCATCGTACGCAGGGCTAGGGGTCAACATGGGGTCGCAGCCATGTTGCCTCAAAACTTATTTCTGTCTGCACTCAAAACTCAAAAATGCGCATATGAACCTGAAAAATCGATGTAATTTTGTCAAACTTCGGCGAAATTTCAGCCTATAGACAAAATTTCATCTAGGTAAGGTAAATTTACTGAAATTTGATCGACAAATAATCCTGAGCTTGAACGTGACAGCTCGCCTTCTCCGGGAAGTCATGCATCCGGCCAGCTGCCCATATGGCCGGGTGCATGAGATTGTTTTCAAGCGACGGCGGCAGACCGTACGGGGCTCTGGATATGAACCTACCGCTGGTGTAGCTGTAATAACTGTTGGGTTGTTTTAATCACCACGGACGAAGTCCGAGGGGACTTATAGGTTTGGTCATGTCCGTGCGTCCGTTCACGCCTAGTACCCAACCCCATACAGATGCACGTCGATTTGTTTCACAATGCTTTCAAATTTGGCCGTGTTAGAGGACTTTTTAGTTTACACCTCCATAGACTCCCATGTATAAGGCAGTTCTCCATAGATTCGCATGTATGATGCCAAGAAAAATAAAAATTTAGTTTCTCATCGTATTCATATTGCCTAAAGGATGCAGTGACACAGTTTTTTTGTCCCCACGGATAAAGTCCAGGGGGCTTATAGATTGGCTCATATCCGTCCGTGAGTCCATCAGTGAGTCCATTGGTTCACGCAGATATCTCAGACATTTTGACAAAATATCATGTGACCTTGGTGACCTTTGACCTCAAATATACATTATTGTCCATAACTCAGTAACCACAAGTGCTAAACCTTTCATATTTGGTATGATGGGACACCTTATGACGCCACATATTGTACCCCATTAATTATGTGCATATCTAATTATGAGCGAGCCAATAGAGCAAGAGGTCTGATTTCTGGTATATAGGGATAAGTTAACAATATAATTTGTTTGACAAAACTTCACGTGACCTCAATGACCTTTGACCTCAAATATACATATTTGTCCACAACTCAGTAACCACAAGTGCTACACCCTTCATATTTGGTATGAAAGGACACCTTATGACACCATATATTGTACCTCATTAATTATGTGCATATCTTATTTTGAGCGAGCCAATAGAGCTAGAGGTCTGATTTTTGGTATATAGGAATAACTTAGCAATACAATTATTATGACAAAATGTGACGTGACCTCAATGACCTTTGACCTCAAATATATATATTTGTCCACAACTCAGTAACCACAAGTGCTACATCCTTCATATTTGGTATGATAAGACACCTTATGGCACCACATATTGTACCTCATTGATTATGCGCATATATAATTTTGAGCGCGCCAATAGAGCTAGAGGTCTGATTTTTGGTATATAGGAATAACTTAGCAATACAATTATTTTGACAAAATGTCACGTGACCTCGATGACCTTTGACCTCATATATATATATTTGTCCACAACTCAGTAACCACAAGTGCTACACCCTTCATAAATGGTATGATGGGACACCTTATGACACCACATATTGTACCTCATTAATTATGCGCATATCTAATTCTGAGCAAGCCAATAGAGCTGGATGTCCGATTTTTGGTATATAGGGATAACTATAGGGTAGAAATCTGAATATGCCCATCTAAATATTAGACATCTACCATCGAGAACAAAAAAAATTTGCTGTAATTTGAATATTTAAGGAGTTTAAGCAATTCCCGCTATAAATAAAGAACCCCTGCCTCAAACTCCACAAAAGTTGCTAGACATATTTTGCCGTTGTCATGCCATTGCTTCGTTTAATAACCAGTTAATCAAATGCCTCATTGACAGGAGGAAATTCAAGACCATATTTGAATAGTAGTATATATTGTCCTCAAAATTACTCTATCACGGCCCAAGTACTCATTGCCTTCAGCAATACTGCCTTTTTTTAAATAAAATCGCTGACTTCACCGACGTTTTTTTCAGTAATCACCTATTTGTATTTGCAAACAGTATATTTGAAAATTAAATCATACCATCGTATCGTTACCTATTTATATTTGCAAACATGTCACCCTCACACCTTTCAAAATAAAGATGGCTTGGTGTTAATATAAAGACTTTAAGAACATAATCTGAGACCTTGGGACTCCCTTGTAACTTACCTATTTATATTTGCAAAATTTATGTCATTATCTGTGTATTTATACTACGGCCACCTAGATAAAATCATATGATTCCAATATTTTATTTTCTATTTAAGTTCCTCATCACCTTGGATATTTATCCCCAAAAAGCCGATCCACGTCGATTTTTATCTATATTTGGGAGCTTAACATTCGGATCGTTTAAGACGAAAGAATCCTTTATAATCAGTGATTATTTATCGCTTTATTGACTCTCTCATTGATTAAGTTATTCTCGATTTCTCTACGTATCATGAGATAAAATTAATATAAAAGTGCTCAAGAGTGCCTTCATCATTATAGGTCAGCTAAGTATGACAATTTAGAAAAGAATTTCCCGACTATCTGCTCTAATTGATAAATTTAGCAATATCCTGCTTTAAGGCATGCTTAGCAACTACCTGAATATCATATTTTCTGACGGAAATTACAACCACTCAAGGAAGCTATGCGACGCAACATTGTTAGCGCCTGGTGATAGGTCTGCGTTGTATGGAATTGTCCAACTATATGTCTTCCGATGTGTTGATTTCTCTCACTGGGACGAAGATGGCGGCAGCTTTGAGATTTTTCCGGCTTTTCGGAGTATAGGTATGTCTGGCTCTTCTACAACCATCATCGAATTGTTCTCGTACACAAAGATTGCGCAGCCGTTATATTGAGGATCTTCGATCAACTTGATGACTACTTCGGCAACTCCGGTGGGTCTGGAAGTAGACGGGTATTAATCAGAGTGAAAATGTTCTCCATGTCATTGCCCGTACCTACGTATGTACGTATGTATACATACGACGTTTTCAATCACGTTTGAACTCACAATCTACGGTATGAAGTCACCTAGTGGAGAAGCAACAGACAGAACCACTCGGCCAACTCCTCACTCTCAAAAGAGGGTGGTTCAATAACCGAGCTTAGTTTCTACATTTTTCTGACTGTGACCCCTCAACACGTTGTAGAGTTCATGAAGCATTCACGCTCTAACACCCACTATCATACATCGCACACAAACTTTTACTTTACTAGGCGAAAGACAGTCTCGGGGACAATTCTGTATACCAGCAAAGTTATCAACCCATGTACTGTGTTTTAAATCGTATGTACCGTATCTATCTATCTATCTATCTATTTATCATCTATCTATCTATCTATCTATCTATCTATCTATCTATCTATCTATCTATCTATCTGTCTGTCTGTCTGTCTGTCTGTCTGTCAGTCTATCTATCTATCTATCTATCTATCTATCTATCTATCTATCTATCTATCTATCTATCTATCTATCTATCTGTCTGTCTGTCTGTCTGTCAGTCTGTCAGTCTATCTATTTATCTACCTATCTATCTATCTATCTGTCTGTCTGTCTGTGTCAGTCTATCTATCTATCTATCTATCTATCTATCCATCTATCTATCTATCTATCTATCTATCTATCTTTCTATCTATCTGTCTGTCTGTCTGTCTGTCTGTCTGTCTGTCAGTCTATCGTCAGTCTATATATCTATCTTTATCTATCTGTCTGTCTGTCTGTCTCTCCGTTTGTCTGTCTGTCTGTCTGTCTGTCTGTATGTATGTGTCTATATGTATGTATGTTTATATGTATTCATGTATTTACATATGTTTTTGTATGTATGTATGTATGTATGTATGTATGTGATGTATGTAGGTAGGTAAGGAGATAGTAAAATTTACTGTACTGTTCAATTGCGAAGAGGAAATTGTACTAACGGCATAAGGTTCAATGTTTCTATCTGCTTCCTTATTTCTGCTTTGTATCTTACACCGTCTTCAGCATTTGTGACAAACGAAGTGTCGACAAACTCTGGGCATATTGTTGATACGCGTACTCCATTTTCAACTATTTTGGGTTCTTTCTGTGAAAACATGAAAAAATGTGCAAATGATCAAGAAGGAAAACTATATGTGGTAAAGAAATGCAAGAACAGTGTCTCTACTGGTGCAGCCCGTATAATGAAACGGAAAGAAATCTCTCCTTGTACAGCTGCCATTTCACAGTTAGGCCCAAGATATCGAATTCTTTTATTGCGTCCCCTAAAATTCTTGAAAGGTAAGTGGTAAATAGTCAAAGACAAAGACAGAAAACAAAGATTTACAGACGGAAAAGCCACGCGATAATGTCCTATATAATAAGACTATGTTATTTTTTTCCTGAAAATCTCATTATCTTCACGCACGAAAAAACCCTACGAATTTCATTACATCGGTCTTATAATGTAGTAGCAAGACTATTCTTAGTTGAACCACAATTGAGAAAGTATAATTAGCCAAGCGTTTCTTACGTAGAGGGGGGGGGGACTAGCCATAATTAAATAGAATATCGTCAGCTTTTAATTTTACATACCTAATATGCATTTGTGACAATTTCAGGAGAAGTGCGCGGGAATGATTAAAATTGACGCTTCGTCCGACGCGGTAATAAAAACAAAACTTAGCAACACATTTGGCACTTGTCAACAGCGACATATCCCTAACTGCAATTACACCATTTCACTTAAACTCTCTAAAATTAATATTTCGGGGGGAACTGAATCTCATGAGAAGTGAGCCCTCTAAGCTAGAGGGCGTGAATGAATGCCAACGGAGTAAGTTTCACTAAATAAGTCGTTGATGATATAAACAATACTTTAATTACAAGTATTTTACCAATCGCCCGTGAACGGTAGGATTTATCCATTCGAATTTGGATGTACATGCTACATTATAAGCATTTTCATGCCTGATATACAGTTACTAATATTTGTTTTGTTATGAATATTATTATGCAGAAAATGTTCTGATGTGTGGAGTAATCTTGGCTTTGCATATAGTTGACGTCATTTTGTTTAAGAGTTACGTCTGCGAGATTTGGTGGAAAGATCGAGAAGCAGGCTGGTTTTTGCTCTTTTGGTATTGGCCAGCTTGGAAAAGTCGTTCTGAACTCATAGTTATCTTTGTTCATTTTATTCTTTATCTTTGAAAAGGGAGATATAGCCATGTTGTTGCGGTTTTCTTTGCGTTGCTAAAGTTAGTATTGTAAAAACGTCACGTAAATTGTACTGATATTAGGAAGTTAAAGGTTGCCGTTTACTGTATGTTAATTCTTTCGGGAACCCTCCAACGGCTTCAAATTGAGTCCATACGGACAGCAAATTGTAAAGTATTGTAAAAATTTGGAAACAGCCTTTGAAGTTCACCCTACAAACATTAAGATACACTGTAGCAGATACCTGAAACGAGGTAGATATCTTTGCCTGTTCTGACTTTAAGTGGTGATGCAGATCTATGATTTCACGACCACTGTTTTAATTTCCAAATTCTGAAAACACTTTGAGTCCAGAGAGAGTGAATTGTCCATGGAAGCAATTCTTGATAAAAGAATGGCTTGGCAAAGATAGAGGGGCATTGTAAAGATAACTTAGGGCCAAACCCCTTTAGGGATCGAACTTAGGGCACTTCATAATAATCATAAAGAGGACTGTTTCCATTAGTATGCCTTGGCTACCCAAACACTGCAACTTATCAACATGATCTTCATAAAAGATCACACAGGTGCCTATTCGTTAGTGACATATCTTTCATATCAGAAACACAGGATAAGATCTAGACACGATGGTTTTAAGATCCAGAACAGACTACATCCTTCGGGGTAAACGTTCTCATGTTCTTATCCTTGTCAATTAATATAAAAGTTTCATCCTGTAAATCTTCTACTGTAGAAAAATTAAAAGATACTTAAATGGTTGTGTGTGGTTATGTGTAATTCTATACAAATGAACCCTAAAGTCTAGAACGAGTAAGTATGTATCAACAAATGAAAGTGACGTACAGCTGCAGCCCTTGAGAAGCCAACAACCCCGTGTTTTGTAGCTGTGTAGACAGGTCCATATGGATTGGTGATCAAACCTGAAAAACAAAACAAATATGACAGAAAAAATGTTACTCGCTGTCTCCATTCAATGAGGAAGAATAGAAATGCAAAACATTGAAATTGTTAATAAGGATAACAGACAAGTTACTTGTACTTCTAATATTCAACTTCCAATAGTTAATTTCCAAAGGTGCTAGATGCATGGATTAATTCTAAATACTCATACCGGCAGCAGATGCTGTATTAATGACGACACCACCATTTCCGCCATTTTGTGTTCCCATTAATTCCACCGCCAGATATGTTCCAGTGATCACGGAGGTCTGTAAGGTATAGATTTATGCTTCTTGATTTAAAACTTTCACACTATTGAAAGAAGTATTAATCGCCATAGAATTATAGTGATTACAGTAAGTTTAAATGCCCTTTACATAAGCTGAGAAGTTTGGCTATGTTGGCACGTGGTTGACTATGAGGTTGATATTCTATCAATATATCCTTGACCGAGAGACTACAAACTTTGAAGTTACGCTCTCTAAGAATGTCGTAATTCACAAAAATACAGACAAAATCAATCGTGCATTCACGGGAAAAGTCAATTTGTGTGGTGCACTGTAGAGTGGATAAGACTTGTACTTACTCAAACAAATCTGAAATGATTTTTAACTTACCAGATTGGTAGCAATCGTCTTAGCAGGTTGATATTCATTGGAAATTCCAGCGTTGTTGCACACAATGTCAAGTCGGCCGAATTTCTTTTTTACATCCTCGAAGGTAGCTGTACAGGAATCAAAAGTATATATATATATATATATATATAAAGTCACGTGACGGAAAAGATAGGACACTTGTCAGAGTGCAACCTTGTAAAATTCATGGTAATTTGTGAAAAAGAGCTCATGTGAAGTCAACAGAGGGGCAACATAGCAAGATACAACAACTGACAAACTATCCACATACATTCATACACGGTACTGATGATGTACAAAGAAAAATAATACAAGCGATTGTTTGAAACTCACATTTCAGTTCTTTGTCACTGGTGACGTCACACTTCACAAAGACGATTCTTCCATCCCCAAAAGTCTTCTGAAGCGAGGCTGTGACCTCTTGTCCTTTAATCGGATCGATGTCCACGATGCCAACTCCCTATGTAATACAAAACTCGGGATATGCTAATGATGCTGGATGACCATATATTGCTTTGACCAATAAAACATACGCACATAAACGCACACTAATGTCAATGTGTACAGACTACTAATATATCAATGGACACCGGCGCTTTGTGTCTATATAGGAAAGAATGGACACCAACATTGTACTTTATTTTCTTGTCATCTAAAAGCCGTGATGCTCTCTATTTTTGGTATTTTCTGTCACAGTAATTTAGAGGTTTAAGGTAGTATGCACCTCGAAAGTGAAAGACTTAAACTTTTGCTCTAACTTTCCTCAAGGGATCTTTCAATCATTCTCTTTCAAAATCAAGAATAAAAATAGGGGTCAACGTGCATATTTTTGTACTAGAGAAACAAATTACCCAAGATTTACCGATATTAGAAATTCAAAATGGCCGCCATCCCTGTGTTAACTCTATGGAGAAAAATTAAAATTTTCGAATTTCGAAAAACTAAGCCGGTGAAAAGTTTTCTTTCACCAAGAGCTTTATAATGAACCCCACATGTGGTATCAGAAGAGAATTGTAAAAGTTTGAGAGTCCGAATGTCTGTCCCCGAGGTGCGTTCTACCTTAAGCGATGAAATAAATCAACATGATGAAAATACTTGTATTCTTCAATTTGATAAAGAATAACAAAATAAGTAGCAACAGCCACAAAGACAAAAACCTTAAACATCGAGATTACTCTGTTCCCTATACTATACATATTTGTCATGAAAAGACCATTAACACGATTGGAACTAATTTGGGAAAATTGGGTGTCGAAGTAATGTCTTTAAAATCTGCAAATGTAAGCTCATCTGCTTTTCTTTTTACGTTACACACTTGTTTTTATGAGTAATTTGTAATATTGAAACATTCAGCTATAGGGCACCTAATATTTTTGAGAAACTTGAAAAATATGAAGATCCAATTATCCCAAATTAGTTCCAATCGTGTTCATTTTCATTCATTCGCCAACCGCTTAAATTGCTGACATGATGACAAGGTCCTAAATGAAATACAATTTTACAAAGCCCCATTATTGTTCTGATTAGTATCAGTGACCACTGGAACAGATATTTTAACCCTTTGAGCGCCAAAGTCAATTTTAGTTGCCTTTATAAATTATACCTCAGTCAATTCTTGTCAGATTTTTGCAAAAAACTTTGATAAAAAACTGTGGGTGATGAAAAATTGTGTTCATTTGGTCCTAAGTAATCAGAAAAATTACAGAAAAGTTGATAAAAATTGGTATAATGTAGCATAAAAATTTTGGTGGGAAAAAATACAGCACTCAAAGGGTTGCTACAGGGTATGATCACAGCGGTAGGACACAGTGTGCTACAAACATCTCTAGATGTTCGGCGGAAGAATCTGGAAAGGTTTCTCCTTAGTTCATACCGCCTATCACAGTACAATAAATTATCCACAAGTTTGTTTAGTACTTCTGCAATAGTGTGCAGCATTTAAATATTTGATTTATTATAAAGTACATTTGGATGTTTCTAATTTAGTAAAAATTTCAAAATAACAATTGAATAACCACAAAGGTCATATATTGCAGCTACTACAAATGCCATACTCTTGGTAAGGAAATAATGACAAAATGAAGGGGTCACTCTCTGAGAAAAGTTGGCTTGTAAAAAGGCTATTTCCTCTCACACATCAAGCATCATTTTCTGAATCATTTAAAGGGACATATGAGAACAACCGTGAGTTTTAATTTATTTTAAAACTAGTCTATGATTTATCTATACATGGGAGACATGGTAGACTTCACTTGAAAAAGCCTTAATAGTTCACAGCACAATGAATCATGGGATAGCTCCGGTACTGTCGCTCATACACACAACCTGAACAATTCAAGAACCCCCCTTCTAGCTCATAATAATTTTGAAGATACCCCAATTCAAATTATACCTTCAGTCTACAAAGGAAGTGATGAGAGGCGTATTTCATTTTTCATAAAATCATCTTATATGGAGCCTATAACACAGATTTGTTTTGTGTAATCCTGGCCCTAGAGGAACTCTGTGATCACTTTAAACCCAATGACCTTTCAATACAAGCAAACAATGTGGATACAGGGTCCCTGATGGTCTGTAAGAGGCATCAGGTGCTACTCAGTATGGCAACTTACCACAAACACTTGATTTCATAACCTTTCTGGCGAATATAAGGCAACTGGTATATACATGACGACTGCACTGATTACGTATTTAAGCATTCACCAGCAGTACAGCACGCGACGTTTCGAAACATAATGCCGCAATAAAATTTGAAATGGCGCTTGCATTGTTCTTCGCTCGATCTCTGGATCAAGAATTCTTTGACAAACTACGATTGCATCAAAATCTTCTTCAAAGCATCGTTAGCATAGCATCTGTTGTAATTAACCCGTATATGTTGTCTGTGTGCTTTATTTTCAAAGGTCTGCAAGAGAATACTCAAGGTCAACAAGAGAATATTCAAGATCAACAATGTTCTGCAGAAAAAAGACAAAATACGATCATTTGCGAAATGCGAACATTTTTTTCTTTGTGTTATAGCAATTTATGTCTCTGTCCTTTAATATGCAAAAGTGCCATTTCAACATTGACATAAAGTCTCCATTATGTAGTTATAATAATTATATCTAATTCTCGGGGTTAGGCCCCTATAGGTGTCAGTTTAAAAGATACTGGTTTATATTATTAGGGGCAGGTCTGTCCTCGAACTCGGTCGCCGAATCCAATTGTAAGGAGTCAAACATGCAAAATATCGTACGGAATATTTATCGTTCTAAATATACAATAAGTTATGAAGGTTGTTGTAAACACACTTTATGACGGAACAGTGTTAGCTTGATTGACGATTGCCAATTCAATGGCTTCAGAACGAATATCAATTCTATTAATGGCAGGACTCGGCCATGAGGGCAAATAAGGTCAACAATTTTGCGATGACGGTCTTCATTATAATATTCTCGGTTTTGTAAGCGAATGCAAGAACCTTAACTTCTCAAGAGACTTGATATTATCGGTGTATTTCAAAATTCGGGAGATGAAGGAGAATGTTAGATACTTTGGCTTATCCTTGATACAGGAATAAACTCATACTCCAGGCAGATTCGAATATTCACATTAAAATGTGAGGTCATGTTCCGCGACATGTTGGTATAGTGGTTATTATAACACACCACATGCTCATTCCATGTCGCGATTCGCCAAGAATATGTCACGTGACGGAAAATAGATACGTCTAGTCCCCATCGGATCGACAAAAGTGACGTCAGAGGGTATTTTTTGAAAAGCTATTTCCCTAGGGAAATAGTTTTGACCAAATTTGGAAAAGTTCCCGGTCACGTGACCGTAGTGTCGTCTGCAGCTTTGCAACAATGGCGGGTGACTAGAACGTGATGTGCGTCCGGGATAGGTGACGACACATTCTCTGAAACAGATTTTCCAACATTTTCCAACATTCCAACAGCGTAGGAACTTGAACAGCTCATCGACGGAAAAGATTAAAGTGCAACTAAGGATGTCGCTAGGTATGCTTAGAATATTTTTGAAAGATAGTGGTACCACGTACGTACAACTGAAACCGCTGTGGAAACATCGCCCGGTAAACTTGTCACAATGGATTGTTGCCGTGCAAAATATCAAAACACATTAAAATCTATATAACAATACAACATGAGCATGTGGTGTGTTATAAAACACCTATAGCCTGGTCTTTATTCGGGCTATAGCGCTCGTCTATTACCCTCGTGGCCGTGTGTTACCAGAAACACATCGCTATACCCCTCGGCCTACGGCCTCGGGGAATAGCGATGTGTTTCTGGTAACACACGGCCCCTCGGGGTAATAGACGGGCGCTATATAGCCCTCATGACCAGGCAATAGGTGTTTACTATAGTATGACAAACAGCGACATATGGACAAATCCCCCACATACATCATATTGGGAAACACCTGTACAGAATGATTACCTTCTGCTAGTAAAGCATGTCGAACAGTAGACTGACACGAGTTTAGGTGGGTGCATTTTAGGAGAAAGTTACCTGAAAATGATTTATTACTTTCTCACAAGGAAAAACAAAGAGAAATAAGGACCTATCTTGGTGTCAAACATTTCATTTCCTGGACTTACCTTGATGTCGATAATTTCGTTTCTACTGCTATGAGAAAAAAAGACTTGCATGCAATTTTAATTCGTAAAAAGCATTCATGATACAAAAATCGTGCGAGGAAAGCCTCACGTGAAAACTGAGGTGAAAGCGTGGTTCCAGATTTTTGTCGTCACGTGATTATGATAGAAAACAGGGTCAAATGGGGATGTGTGTTTGTCAACTGTGGAAAGTGCAACCCGTCTTATTGAAGCTCTACTCAGGTAGAGTTGACTTTTCAGATCCTCAGATTCAGATCCTCAGATCTCAGACCTCAGATCCTATAACTTCAGACGCAGATTCGGAACTTAAATTTCACAACTTTCAAAGTTTGATGTAATATACTGATAAATAAAATATAATTTAGATTTGAAAAGGCTTTAGAAATTATTTATTTCTCTCTCGAATCTTGAACGAAAAACTTCGATCTCAGAATCAGAACGTCATCAGTCGAAGACAGGGTGCGCAATGATTCGACTTGTTATATCATCACGTGAACGTTCCTCTATAGTCAATACATAGAGACATAGAGATAAACACACACCAGCGATCGAACGATCAAGACCGCGACGATCATGTAAATGCTGGCTATCGGCTGCCCGTATATTACCATCTGTCGTAATATTGATGGCGAGGGAATATAACTAATCCATGTTGGAAGCCAGTGACCCCGGGCTAAATCAGAATTCAGGGGGTCGGAAGAAGCAAGTTAGCTAATCTGTAATTGTAGACCCGTGTTCGTTGAAACTTGTTAAGCGAAAATGTTTATGTAGACGTCCGACTATTTTGTTTTCATTCATAACTGCCTTGTATATGTCATATTCAAATTATTTTTTTAAAAATTGCAATCATACCGTTAATACGGGTATAGTAAAAGGTTTGTAAATTCGAATCTGCATCTGCAGTTATAGGATCTGAAATCTGAGATCTGAGGATCTGGATCTGAGGATCTGAGGATCTGAAAAGTCAACTCTACCGCTCTACTCATGTGCATGATTCGTGTGAAAATCTTGTAGGCCGCTGAGTAAAATGAATGAAATTAAAGTAGGACCCGTTTACGTTTATGGAAATTTCTCATCGGACAAGCGTCAAGAAGTGGCGAATCATAAAAAAAACTTCGTGTATTCTGGCGATTAAGCACTAGTGCAAACGGTACTATTAACACTAGTCACGGCGAACAAGAATCATTGGCCAGTAGTTTATGGCAAGCCAAACGTTGCAATATTCTTGAAACCTATTTTCTTTTTGCATAAAACATTTTCTTTGTGTAGGAAACCATTTTCTTTTTGTAATGGTCCATTTTCTTTGTGTAAAAATCTATTTTCCTTGCATAAAAACCTATTTTCGTTTTGTAAAATCCATTTTCTTTGTATAACAACTTATTTTTCTTTGTGTAAAAAAACATTTTTTGCTAAAAAAAATTTTCTTTTGTAAAACCTTTTTTCTGTTTGTACAAACCATTTTTTTGGTACAAACATATTTTCTTTTGTACAAACCTATTTTCTTGTTGCACAACCTTCATTCATGTTGTGTTGTTCACATAACCTTGGAATAAAGATGGCGCTCTAGTGAAATGTGCTCTGGTCAAAGGTTATTTGCAGATGCCACGAGTAGATTAGCCCACCAGTCGCTTAGAATCTTTGTTTTTGACTTTTAAATGAATATTTTTCAACTTATTGAGTAATTAATTGTCCCCTATTCGTATTAACTGTTTTAATCTACGTTGCTGATATAGTTTTTACCAGGTCACATGATCGAGCGACACCGCTTTGGAGAATGACGCGTACGGTCACTCCCACCTACAGTAGACTTGCTTCACCCCACGATCTAAGCGCCAGCCTACCTAGCGCGAGGGCAGTGCGACATTGCACATCTAATGGCGATATTTGATATGTATCGTCTAGTATCGATGCTAGAAAATATGATCTTAGAGTCTAGTATAGTTTAATATGACCGCTTAGAACTCGTTACATAATACGATTTATGATTAATATCGATACTATCCGATACTATCATCTAGTATCGTCTAAGTATTCCAACTGGACGATACTTTATGACGACTTTGACTGGGTCCTTATTTATCAAGGATTTTTGAATTCTGGCATACTAGAATAATAAAATACTAAAGAAAAAGATGGGTCACCATGCTTGACTTTTTACAAATGTACGATGAAAAGTAATTGTTTTTCATGAATTCGCGTAAAGCAATATATAAAACCATTCATTGCAAGTTCATGCTGTGAATGAAAGTTTCACATTCTCATCGTACAATGACAAAAGTAAAACTTTGAAAAGTAAAGACTTTAATTTAAATGAAAAGATGTGTGACCAAATTTGCCATTATCACATCCAAAATTTCAGAGATGAAATCGTTAATTTGATGTACTATTTTAACCTTCCAGTATTGTCGATTTCATACAACTTTTTAAGTAGCATCTCAGTCATACATGTTTGGTACTTTTGAAAAAAAATCGGTCACTGGGTAGGTCCCTGTGCTCAGTATTTTCATAATTTGGCAAAATGTAGCCAGGAATTCACAGTTTGCCTCTCTCTTGTGTGCTCTTCAGGTGTCATTGACCTGGCCAGTGTTAGAGTAACTCAGGTCAGCCTAGATTGATAAATCCAAAAGTCCACTAATGCATTCAAAATGAATCAATTTACACTTGCCATAGGAATATGGCGTACATCCCTAATAAATATACGGCTAGATGATAATTTGAGGGTGACTTGAAAAATTCTGACCATGCAGATTACATGCAGATGAGGGGACTTGAAATTTTTTTATAAGGATATTGAGGAGACTGAAAAAGATTTCAATCGCGGTTCCCCCCCCCCCCATTATTTTTGAACGCAGCTTTACGCAATGGCACTTCTCACGTAAAATTAAATCAAGACAAATTTTGCTGGAATGTATTTTATATTATTACGCCATTATCAAGCCCACTGACTTTTGGTAAGTCTAGCGGCTCTGCTACGCGAGGTCAGAGCATGTATAAGCCACGGTCCCACTGCCACGGTCCACAAGAGGAGGGACCGTGTTACGCCGACCACACACCTCCTATAGGCTTTCTCAAATCGCTGACATGGTTGAAAAAACGATAATCATGCTGCCGAAGCCTCGTGAAGACAGCCTTCTTTCTGACATGTCCCACTGTGAAACTATCTCTTTCAACGTAATGATACAGTCATTGGACTTCAACATCTGTGATGAGACGAAATTCTCGCAAAAAGTTAAATAATGACGCTAAAAGAAATAATTATACCGTGCACCGAACGGTGTGCACGGACACAGTCCCTCTATCCACTGTGGCACGGAACACACGAAACCTTGACCACGCGTAACACATCGTCCGCTCGCACGGGTCCGTTACTTCGACTAGCGTCTCCCAATAACAACCTCATCGGAGAGCATCCAGCTGCCCTGACACGAGACCTTGGCAAGCGAAGATGCGCACAGAAGAGCCGACCAGTACTGCGGTAACACAGATAGCACATAACTGGTGGCGTCTGCAAATAACCTTTGACCAAAACGCCATAGTTCGAAGGTTACATGACCCTATACGAATGACCGTTTTGGAATACAAGCATAGGTTATACTTACAGGAATGAAAGTTTTACAAACTTGCGTATGTTATTTTATTAATATAGAAGAAGATATTTCAAATAAAAATAACACATTTTTAAAGAGAAACGTGAGTTGAACAAGCACAAACAGATGTGACACGTGACCAATACGAATGGTCGCTTTGGAATACTAGGATGGGCTCTGCAACATGAATGAAGGTTGTGCAACAAAAAAATACGTTTTGCAACATGAATGAAGGCTGTGCAACAAGAAAATAGGTTTGTACAAAAAGAAAATAGGTCTGTACAAAAAGAAAATGTTTTGAACAAAAAGAAAATAGGTTTTACAAAAAGAAAATGTTTTTTACAAAAAGAAAATGTTTTGTACGAAAAGAAAATGTTTTTTTTTTAAAAAGAAATTTTTTTTTTGCATAAAGAAAACAGGTTTTCACACGAACAAAATGGGTTTTTAGACAAAGAAAATAGGTTTTCATACAAAGAAATGGGTTTTTACACAAAGAAAATTGATTTTACACAAAGAAAATAGGTTTTCATGCAAAGAAAATAGGTTATAACACAAAGAAAATGCATATTCACAAAACGAAAATAGGGGTTTGGACAAAGAAAATGTTTTGTATAAAAAGAAAGTAGTTTTTTCTAGAATATTGCAACGTTTGGCTGCCATAGTAGTTGGCCTGTTTATGTATTTATCCTTACACTGATTAGATAGTCCTTGTGACTCATTGAGTCATCTTCCCTTGCCAAGGCCTGCTGTTCGGGCAGCTGGAAGACTCCTGTCTGGCTAACGAGCCGTGCGAGCGGATGATGTCGTCGAGTAAACTGAGCTGAAGCCTTGCCATCCATCTATCGCGTGAATAAGCATATAATGACCGATGCGAAGTGTCGACGCAGTTTTCAACGTAAATGTAGGTTGAGTGAATATAACATCCTGCACACACAATCCATGCAGTCG
The DNA here is from genome assembly GCF_041260155.1 of Ptychodera flava. Lineage (NCBI taxonomy): Eukaryota > Metazoa > Hemichordata > Enteropneusta > Ptychoderidae > Ptychodera > Ptychodera flava. The sequence continues at coordinate 38,416,966 of NC_091932.1, forward strand.
TCTTAAATACACCAGTTAAGCGTGGATGAGACCAAAATTTTGTTAAATTTCTTCCCAAATTCTGATTCCTCAATTCATTACATCACATTAAGGATGTGTTGACATATTCAAAATTTTAGGAAGCACTTGGCATTTCCAAAGGACAACAAAGGAATTTTCTCATTGACCATTGTCACGCCAGGTTACATAATTGTCTGAATTTTTATCTTTGACCTTGCGGTGCAAGTAGACGTGCCCCAAGTCTGCTAGGCATATCAATGTCGAAACAAGATTGAAGGAATAAACTATAGCGGACAGGTAGGCCAGACAACGGCACAACCTCATCATTGAAGATATATCTTACCTGGGCTTCCTTGCGTAGCAGTATTTCCACTATAGCTTTACCAATACCATTGGCACCACCTGTGACCAGTGCTACCTTACCAGATATGTCCATGTTGTCCCTGTTCGTCGCCATCTTGCAAGCTTTTGATCATGACGTGTATTCAAATTTGTAATTCAAGGGAACACTCAGTTAATATGAGAGGGCGGGCCGAGGGAATTGAGAAGGCAAATTATTTAACAACCTGGGGGAGGGTCACATTGTACATTTTACATTTTCCAATTTTATGACATATACAAATTTACATTGTATTGTTTCCAGGATTTAAACTCTTTTCACCATATTCCTAAAAAATTGTAAAAACATAGCTGTCCCACCTACGTATCTTGTAGGGTCATATACAAATGTGTACATTATCAATGGTGCATGGTGTGTGTAGAATATTGCAAATCTATCCAACTATCTGTACACCTACCTACCTATCTATCAAGGTAGCCGAATCGATATATATATATATATATATATATATATATATATATATATATATAATATATATATATATATATATATAAATATATATATATATATATAAACTAATGAGAACAATCACACAACTACATCTGAGTGTCACTGCAAATTTTTGGGGCTTGAGAAAATGACCCATGTAGGACTTGGCCCAACGTCGTCCCGAATTCAGTTCGGATGCTCGACCAACTGAGCTAACGGATCAGTTCAAGTTGGTTAGACGTGCGCCGTCCTGTTGGCCTTTTTTCTTCCCTCTTTCGTTCAAGAGGAATGAAACCTTAAAAACAGATGTCATTACTTTGTACTTGGAGTATTTTGTGTAGTTGTTGATAGATAGATAGATAGATAGATAGATAGATAGATAGATAGATAGATAGATAGATAGATAGATAGATAGATAGATAGATAGATAGAAGGGTTGCTGGAGAAATGATTTACAATCTCATCTCTACAACATTGTTTCGTGAGCCGCTTGACTCACTCGTCACTGGTGTGAATATATATCTACATGGAGGACACATCGCTGATTACGCAGATGGCGGAATGTTAGTTGACATTGACAGTTGTCGCAGAACAATGTATTGCTACTGTTATGAATATTCATTTCCAAGGAGAGGAGTGATCTACGTAGCGGGATGTATTTGGACGTTATTATAGAAATAACGGGCGACGCGCTGACCATTAACGTTTATTTATGGGCAAGGGCGAGAGGAAAGCCAAAAATTAACAGCCCGTTAATTTTTGGCTTTCCTCGAGCAGCCTTATTGCGCACTTTATTTGGTCTAGCGAATAATGACAAGGGAATGTTTTTACCAGGACAAGTCGTGGCATGGGATTATGTTGTACCATTATGGAACTTTGATGAATTGATAAAAAGCACAATTTACTCAAATGTTACAAACATAAACAGACTAATTGAAATACGTGTTACGAATAAATCACACGTGCTTTAAAGCGCTAATTCAAGCACTAAGGGACACGTGCCAAATTTCACGATTCACGTTGTACAGTGTAAGCTTGAAACAGATGCATTTCACTCCAATTCACTTTATCGGTTCATCTACACTGATAAATCGCCATTAAGGCTTACAGGGGACCTTCTGTATACATTGAGTGGTGACCTGCGATATGAGTGTTTACAAATTCTACATGTAGGGACTTAGGTTGTTACGCTAAGGCACTGGAAAGAAATTAAAGGGAGGGAGGGAGGGCCGGTGTTATAACGCTGCGAGTACAACAGTGACCCTTCAAAAGTGTTTGCAAGAAAACAGTGACCATTTCCGATTTCCATGTGCAACAAACAGTGACTCTCCCCCTGCGTGTCACAGTCAACATTAATAATATTTTATTTTATATATAATTAATGAGCTCAACTATACTACACCAGTGACGTCTTGCCATGACCTTTGTTTTGGCCGTTGATTAGCCAATCAGTAGTGGAATAAATTACATCATATGGTAGAATCGTTCTGCAGGCCGCATTTCACTGCGCTTGGTCTCAAAACACGGCCGATTTCTTCAAGATGATGCGAGTAACACGTTCATCGGCGTGATTTTCGAGGAGATGGTTAAATTTGTGATCCAACTAGGTATATGGGAGTGTAGTTCTGAATGTTTTGTGTGAGCGCACGGCCAGTTGAAAACCCGGATCGCGTGTTTTTTGAGTGATTGTGTTGCACACCTTGTGAGTATTTAGGTTATAGTGGCGGGCATATCGACTACGGGATCAATAGATCGATCCGAAAATCGATCTACTTAGCAGACAACCCAGCTAAGGAGCGCCTGTGATTCCAGATCACACGTGGATACAGATCCGCACAAACGATGGTCAATTTCCTTTCTATCAACCCTACAGATCACTACTTTCACAACGTACTTGTTTCACAGTCTTGCTGCAATCGTTGGGTCTCTCCTCTCAATTTGTAACAGTGCACCCTCGGTGTACTCTTTTCCAGTGAACTGTTCTCACACAGAAAGTTCTGGATCTAACACACTTGACGTGTAACAGAGTCTCGCCATCCAGACACAGCTTTTTCAAAGTTCTCAACTTTTGAAGAGGACGGCAAATGTTAAGTTGTTACCCGATTCTCTGAAAACTATCGCCGGCAAAGGCCATAACACTTCAACTGTACATGCACGAGAGGTAGAATCTCTGGTCCACCGATTTAGGTGACTTTGGTATCACTTTCGATGTCTACGCACTTCGGTGCCGACTATGTACTTCGCCATTGAAACCCAACTCTCTAACACAAAGAAAAGGACCCTTAGCTTACTGATAATTAACAGCGTGGCAAAAGGCACAAACTCTCTCTTATCATGACTAAGAAAAACTCAATCTGTTACTATGGCCCACTAGTCCAAGCACTCTGCAAGGAATCTATTTGAAAGCACATACTATAATATTAATACGCAGTAGTTACGGCATCATGTCAATTTTGTCTCGTGTATCAGCTTACACGGAATATCCATGACAGTCTCATGGGGGCGCCAAACTGACATATTCCAAGTAACTAAATCTTGAAACGGCTACAGATGTAATCAGATTCATTAAACCCAGTGACCCTAAAAACTGAATAGGTCACACTAACAGCTTGTAAGATGGCGACGAAGATGGACAACATCGACATATCTGGTAAAGTAGCCCTAGTCACAGGCGGTGCCAATGGTATTGGTAAAGCTATAGTGGAATTACTTCTACGCAAAGAAGCGAAGGTGAGATATTTCTTTCTGGATTGAGTCGAGCGTGTCCAATCAGGATTAAACAAGTAAGAACATTTCACGACACAGTTCCATGCGGAGAGTTCACTTTCATGAATCCTAGTGTTAACGTGTTAAATGTCAACATAGCCTCTGTGCGTGTAGTGCCTTTATGAATCATGGAATCAGATTGTGAACAATTTTTGCTTAACTTTGGTCTGAATCGATGCTGATCTGGTGTCTATACAGGGAATGCATGTCTAATGAATATATTATGCGCTCAAAATTGATAGACTTTAACTTTTGCTCATACTTTCCGTAAGCAAACTTTAAACAATTCACTTTGGAAATCAAGAATAAAAATCTAAGGTCACCGTGCAAAATTTGATACTAGAGAAACAAATTACCAAACATTTACCGACAATTGCAATGCAAAATAGCCGCCATACCCATTAACTCTGTGAGTAAAAATTGAATTTTTACAAAACAAAAGAAGGTGAAAATTTTAGTTACTTCATGAGCTTCAAAATGAGCGCAATAGAAACAGATTGAGAGTCCGAATATTTGCCCAGAGGTGCACTGTACTTAGACATGCTGCATATTGTGACAGTCGAACTATTATTTTTTAAGTAAAAGAAATGCGTCGACCCGTCACGTTAACCTAATCGCAATTTGCACAATTCAATTGCTACCGAGTGACTAAAATCTCCTTTCGAACAAGCGAGTGTAGAACCTGGAAGGCACAATGAGTAATTTTCTGATCACTGGCAAGAGGGGACTTGATGACTCAGACTCGTCTGGGGTCAGGCTTTCCTGTTTCCCTCTTGAACTCCACGATATTCTAGTGGTCAAGGTGTTATGTCAATGTAATTATTTGTGGTGGTTAGTCCAAACTTAAATCACAAACTACCCTTGGTTTTGTTGGCTTGTAGTCGACACGTTCAGCCGTTTAATGATGTAAGGCGTAATATTTTAGACGAGTCGAGTAAACAGACCTTCAGGGTCACCCTTTTGCGAAGGTTATCATAACGGGTCGGCGCATTTCTTTCACTTAAAAATAGTTCGACTGTCACAATGTGCGGCATGTCTAAGTAGAATGCGCCACGGGACAAATATTCGGACTGAGCTATTTATTAATTTGACACTCCTCAATGCTTCTCAGTACAATTAGATACTTATCAGATCAACATCTGCAGCAAGTTTCATCAAATTCAATGTCGCAATTTTGGAGTAATATCACTAATTACAAAGTTCATTAAATGTGCAAAATAACCCTTAATTAACTCCACACAACTAAATGCTTTACACCACAATTAGATATCTGTCGGATCAGTATCTGCAGCATATTTCATCACATTTGGTGCAGTTATTTCCGAGCTATGTGACTAATTACAAAACTTCATACATATGCAAATGAGTTATTTGTTAACTTGACACTGCCAAATGCTTCTCAGTACAATTAGATATTTATCAGATCAATATCTGTACCAGATTTCACTGACTTGGGTGCCGTTATTTCAGAGTTATATACCTAATTACATGTGTGAACACGTGAGCTAAAATTCAGAAGGGGAGAGCCATTTCATTTCTTAGGGAGGAAATAGCAGCATTTATACACCAATGTGACAGCCTTTTTAGCTCATGTGTTCACACGCAGGCTAATGTCATAGCGATGTCTGTCTGTCTGGTCGTGTGTGTGTGTGAGTGTGCGTGTGTGTCTGTGTCTGTCTGTCTGTCTGTCTGTCTGTCTGTATGTCTGTCTGTCTGTCTGATAACTCAATAACTCCTGAACAGATACACGTCAGATTTGGTAGACAGGTTGCGTATGCTACATGAAGAACTGATTAGAATTTTGTTAGTGTGGCTTGTATATTAATGAAGTTATGCAATATCATCTTTCCCGTAGGATGGTTTCCCTATGGAGACGGCAATGACATAGTAGACATATATCAAGATATACTGCACAAAATTTCATGAAACTTTTCACAGATGACAATCTCAGAACAGTATGATGATACTGTGAGTGTCATGTCAATTATCTTCTCATTTGCATATTTAATGAATTTTTGTTATTAGTGCCATAACTCCGAAATTCCTGCACTAAATTTCATGATACACACAACAAATATTGATCTGATATATATTTAATTATACTTAGAATCATTGGGCAGTGTCAAGTTAATAAATAGCTCATTTGCATGTTTTTGAAGTTTTATAATTAGTCATATAACTCCGATATAACTGCACCAAATTTGATAAATTCTGCTGCAGATACTGATCTGACTGATATCTAAAGCTGTGCTGTAAAGCACTTAGTAGTGTCAAGTTAATCAAGGGTTTATTTGCATATTTAATGAACTTTGTAATTAGGTATATAACTCTGAAATTACGGCACAAAACTCAATGAAATCTGGTACAGATATTGATCTGATAAATATCTAATCGCACTGAGAAGCATTTGGCAGTGTCAAGTTAACAAATAGCTCATTTGCATATTGTATGAAGTTTTTTAATTAGTCATATAACTCTGAAATAACTGCACCAAATGTGATGAAATCTGGTGCAGATACTGATCCGACAGATATCTAATTGTAGCGTAAAGCATTTAGTTGCGTGGAGTTAATTAAGGGTTCATTAGCATATTTAATTAACTTTGTAATTAGTGATATTACTCTAAAATTACAGCATTACATTTGATGGAACTTGGTACAGGTATTGATCTGATAAATATTCAATTGTACTGAGAAGCATTGAGCAGTGTCAAGTTAATATTAGCTCATTTACATATTAAATAAAGTTTTGTAATTAGTGATTTAACTCTGTGCGAAAGTTGATGAAACCTGCTACATATAATAATATAACAGATATCTGATTGTCGATTATATTGGTATGAATTATTCATAAACCATCTCATGTATGCTGACGATATTTGTTTGTCAAGTCCCTTTGTCAAAGGGACACATAAGCTGGTAAATATATATAATAATTATGGTGATATGTACAACATGTTCTTTTGATGTTAAATGTACGATATGTAAGACTTATTGTCATCAATTGTATGGGACACACCTCTGGTTCAACCATAATGCCAGTGTCCCGAGAAGTTGAGGGTCGCCTACAACAATGTTGCTCGGATATTTCTAGGATTTGACAAACGGAGTAGTGCCAGTGAAATGTTTTGTTACCAAAAATTGTACAACTTCGATGCACTTCGTAGAAAACAAATGTATGGTTTTATGACACGCTTATCGAGAAGTGAAAATATGATCGTTAGGCTGGTACATGATCGTCTTTATTTCATTTCCGATATTTGTAAATTGTGGATCGATTCCCTGTACCTTTGATTTTGTCATTCTATACCAACACAATATTACACAAAAGAAACATATTTTTGTAATGCTCTAAGAAACGTTTCCTATATGTGATATAAGAATTATATGGACTGACTTAGTCCGAAATAAAGTGAAAAAAATATATCCACTTCAATGACTCAGGCAGCTTTGCCACAGGGAAAACTGATACTTGGAACGATCGAAGAATTTACAACACCTTTTGTCTTTTGTCAATCATTTCACTAAACTGATGAACGAACAACATCGCTAAATACACTTTTGATTGGCAGCTTTGCCACAGGAAAAACTGATACTTGGAACGATCGAAGAATTTACAACACCTTTTGTCTTTTGTCAATCATTTCACTAAACTGATGAACGAACAACATCGCTAAATACACTTTTGATTGGCTGCTTTCCACATAAAACGTCTTTCCTGCACGCCTTTCCAACAAATGACTAAGGAACCGGAGAACGCAAAGGACTTTATTCTGATCATTAGCATACAAGGGGTCAGACTGTTCCGGGGTTATCTCTCTTCATATTTTATTGCCTATAATATTGCCCCTTGCTCAGAATATTTACTAGGACAATTAAAACCCGTCTTTCGCCAGGGAGTTGGCGTCTTGGATATCGACGCGATCAACGGACAAGAGGTCACAGCATCACTTCAGAAGACTTTTGGGGATGAAAGAATCGTTTTTGTGAAGTGTGACGTCACCAGTAACGAACAATTGAAATGTGAGTTCTGAGAGTTAGATTTTATTATCTTTTTTTGTTTGTTTTAATTTAAAGAAGTTTCCATACAGTTCCGACATTATATTTCATTTTGCATTCTTTTTATGTTGCTATTGTGCCATGTGATAAAGTTTACAATAGCTTTATCATTATGAATGTTTTACATGATAAACCTTCATAAATTTTACGTCACGGTTATGCTTTACAAAGTGCTGGAATAAAAGTGTCTTTCTTACCCCTCTACAGCTGCCTTCGAGGAGGTCAAAAACACATTTGGCCGACTTGACATCGTATGCAACAATGCAGGTATCTGCAATGAATACAAACCCGTTGAGACGATTGCTACCGACCTGGTAATTATCAGTCACTTTTTCCAGATTTGTTTTGGCAACAACTAGCATTGCCAGCACCACAGTAAACGAGGAAAAGTTGTCGTTCTCTGTGATAACCCTGTTAATTTTGTGAAGTTTATGAAATGGCAGAATTTTAAACTTTTAACAGTACATTACCCTGTGATATATCTAAGTTGGCATGGCACTTTTATGTAAACATTTTAACCCATAGGCCTAATGCCAACATTGCAAACCCCCTCAGCCAAAGAGCACTTCCTTGTAGAGGGCGTCTTGGCATAAACTTTGATAAACTTTGATAGTTCAGTACTGTTCTCATACTTTTTGTTACGGAACGATCGCAAATGATTAGCGAAGGTGTCTTGATGTTGTTCTTAGCGAGGCCTATGCAAACCTCCCTCTTGACTTCTTTTGAGACTTTGACCTTGTAAATTACACCCCTGGCTTGACAGTCACCTTTTAACGGAACTTGTCCCGGCAATTAAAAACAGCTGGTATATCGTTATGCTGGTTTCCGGCGATTACCCTATTATTATGCCATTTGGTTGTACAGCTAAGTTCTCCATGCAATTGTAACTCTGGTTGCCACTTTATTTGGTCTCTGAAGAACAGGGACCAGTACTTTGGTGTATTATGGTCAATTATTACTGTAGCATCGAGTCACTCTAACATAAACAAGCGATGTAATCTTTGTCTATAGGAAAAGCTACACATAATCAATGCTGAATAATCTACGCTATGAGTTGGTTTTAAAATGTCGCAACGGAAACAAGTATTATTAGTTGCATTGCAACACCACGTAAAACACAGTATAATTGTACGTACGTCCCAATCGTATAAATGAGCGTGAAGACCTAAGGAGAAATATAGATATACTAGTATATATATATATATATATATATATATATATATATATATATATATATATATATATATATGTGTGTGTGTGTGTGTGTGTGTGTGTGTGTATGTGTGTGTTTGTATGTATATATATATATATATATATATATATATATATATATATATATATATAAAGAGACTTCTTAAAATACAAAGTAATGAAATCTATAACTTCAGTTTCATGCATCCTGCAATCCTAAGATAGAAGTGAAAGGATTACTAGCTTGACACTCTTACATATATGATTGGGACTAACCATTCTATTAGTAGGTGGTGGTAAAATTCGCTTATTAATATTTGTTTTGGTAGCGACATTTTGAAACCAGCTCAGTGCGTTTGTTTAACATTGTAGATTTGTCAGCATTGATAATGTGCAGTTTTTCTGATATACAAAGATTATATCGCTTGCTTATGTTAGAGTAGCTCGATGCTTTATCAATGATTGTCCATGATATGTCAAAGACTTGGCCCTTATTTCTTAAGTTCCATAAAAAGTTTGACAGCTCTGTATCGTTTGTGTATATCTCGTTACGGAACGATTTCATGTTGTTAGTGAAGCGCGTCTTGAAGTTGTTATCAGTGAGGCCGATATAAAGCCTCTCTGCGTCGTCCACCACTGGTATATATATATATATATATATATATATATATATATATATATATATATATATATATATATATATATATATATATATTATATATTTATTATATATATTATATATATTATATATTTTATATATATATAATATATATATATATATATATATATATATATATATATATATATATATATCGAAATATACATATGTCCTCGAGGGTAAAACCTGTCATTCACTTGAGTTATACTTCCTAAAATGAATTTGAATAACAAAATTTTGAAAAAATTCATAAACATAAACATTTGACCTTTCAGACTGCGGTGATCATGGGAACATACCTGGCAGTGGAATTAATGGGAACACAAACGGGCGGAAATGGTGGTGTCGTCATAAACACAGGATCTGTTACTAGTAAGAATATTTCGAATAAACGCGTAAATATTTTCATAAACACACCGTCTATTTGCGGTTTGAATATTTGATACAAACACTTCATGTACATATAAATATTTTGAAGTGATATTATAACAGAGTTTAATAGCAGAGACAATAGTGAGTACACGTAAAATGTTTGCTCTCATTGGTTATTATTTATTCTGTCACTTTATCCCCTTTCATAGTCAATTAACGGACGAAAGAGACATTTCCACCTGTTTTGTTCATACAGGTTTCTTCGTTGTTCCATGTGCGCCTGTCTACAATGCTGCAAAACACGGAGTCGTTGGATTCACAAGGGCTGTGGCTGTATGTAACTTTTTAATATGTTTATATCGCATTTACACATCCTTGTATGTCGTTATTTTTAATGTGTTTTTATCACCTCCTATTCCTGAAGATCACGTGATCTTCAGTTAGCGAATGCTTCAAAAAGAGGTGAAATATCTTTAAGGAGATCAACGTTACAGTGCATAGAATAACAAAATTTCTCTTTTAGTAAATACAGATGACACAGAAAGAAGTTCTATAAGTAAACGCACAATGAAAACAAAATAATCCTGACCTGAAGGCATTAAGTTTGTTTTAGGTCGTGAGCGGATAGTGGTAGTATTGTGTATGTCCTCGATTTTTTTCATTCAAAGTGTGTCATGAATTAATATTTTGTATACATTATCATAAACGTCTTCAATTGACTTTGCATAGTGACCCCTGATTTTTATTCGAGAATGGTTGAAATTTGCATTGGGGAATTTTAAGCAAAAGCTTAAGTGTTTCACTTTCAAGGCGCACTGAAAAACTCTTCGATCCTTTTCTCAAACGAAACTTAAAAACAGCGCCGCAGGAACTCCTCAGGGCATTAGCGAAAGTGAACTGTTAGCATCGTCTTGCGCATGCTCCTTATTTTTCAATGGCCTTAGCATTTAGCGACTTTAAGATTTTAGCAAATTTCTTTAATTTACAGTTTTTCATGAGCCACAACGTCCAACAATTTTAGTACTCAGGTTTATAAAGCTAAACGTAAATTATGTCGTATAAACGTTCCCTAAGTTGTGTTAAATAGGGGAAGTACAAGAATACGTATTACATTTTAATTGTCTTTTAAGGTAGTATGCGGCACGAAAGTAAAAGACCTGGACTTTTGCTTGGAGTTTCCTCTGTGAAATTTTCAACCATTCTCTCATCAAATCAAAAATAAAAAGCAGGGGTCAAAGTGCAAATTTTGGTACTAGAGAAACATATTACATGTCCCCAAAATTTACTGATATCTTAAATTCAAAGTGGCCATCTTCTCTGTGTTAACTCATGGGGAAATACTTTTTTCGAAAAACTAAGATTGTGAAAAAATGTCTGACTCAAAGAGCTTTTGAAAGTGAGCCCCCACAAGTGATAGATCAGAAAAGGATTGTAAAAACATTGAGAGTTCGAATAGCTGTCCCCAAAGTGCATTATACCTTAACTCAGAACATGCCCAGAGCAAATCAGATCATCAAGCGATAAATGTGAAATAATAAAGACGTATGAGGAAAACGTCAATGTTACCTGTATACATGGCGGCGGCGTTTTCTTGAATGCAAAACAGCACTGCTTCTTCTTACAAATTTCTTAATATCATCGGTTTACAGAAAGAGCCAAACGTAGAGGAAAATGGCGTACGGGTATCGGCTGTATGTCCAGAGTGGGCTGATACTGCATTTGCTAGAAATATTGAAGATGGTGTCAAGTACAAGACAGAAATAAATCAGATTAAGGCGGCCTCAAAATTAATACCGTAAGTTTTTTTTCGCTGTTGGCAGCGCACATTCTCTGAAACATTCAAATTGTTTATGTATGGAGAGAGCTATCAACGACATAAGGGTTTGACTATTTTGCATTCTGTGGACTTCACAGATTCAAGTGAAAAGATCCTAGGTAGACTTCATTGAACGAAAAACCGTCATTGTGGCAAAAACAAAAGATTTAAGACGCCGATGATGCGAATGAAACAGTGCATCAGGAATTATTTTACTGGCCTGTAGCATTTAAAAAGAGAAACCTATTTTTTCTTCTCTTTTTAGTCGAGAAAAACATAGATCAGTTGTACGAATACGTGTTGCAATTACACTATTGTTTCTTGGACCATCAGAAGTAAATTTGTAAAAGATTAATGAATTATGATAATTGTAGTCGGATACTTAAAATATGGCTAACCTTTTTTTATTAGAATGTTGTTATATACTGATGCTTATAGATGAATATGCTGCTGTAGATAATCATCGTAGTTAAGACCAATATATTTCATGTCTAATGTACACAAACAACGACGATAACTATCAGTACAGAGCGATTGTTGGCAACAATGTAGTGTATTTTGAAGTAAAATTTCCTTTGAGACGATATTGTACATTTCTTTTCAAACACTAAAATTTCGTGTAACGCCTTGAAGGACATGTCTAGCAAACGCAAAGCTTCATTTGTATTTGTCTACTTCTAAACCCTTTGTGCCTCAACATTTATCTTTGTAATCAATTATTTACATATAGTGCAAGTGATGGCATGTGTTGTGTGTAACATTCCAGAACCGCTGTGGTCGCCGAAGCAGTCGTAAAACTAATTGAAGAGGCACAGTATAACGGATGCGCATGCTTGGTGTCTGAGGACGAGTCGATGACGATCGTAGAACAGCCAGACATACACCATGGCAAGAAGCTGAAGTTGTCTTCTTAGTGCCGTCATTTTTTCACACTGGATAGAAAAAACGCGACGGGTTTTTTTAAAAACAATTTTTTCAATGTCTGATTATTGTTCTTGACTTTGTAAAAGTTAATCCGGTGATAATCAGATGGCAGCGTCCACAGATTTGTAACTTACCCTTGGTTTCTTTGGTGCATTGGGCAACCAAACGCATCAGATAATAGATGCAACACAGTGACAAAGATTCTCATAAAGGGCCAATAAATGACAGAGTCAATGAGAAAAATAATTCTTTACAAAACCAGTGCTAAGATAAGATCGGGATACCAAAGGTTTGCAGTATAAATCTTCATTGGCAATATATATCATATAGTCAAACAAATTAACAATAATAACAAGAAACCTGTGATGAGACCAAGACACCTCTATCCCTACCCCGCCCCTGGGGACGGACGTTTAAGCTATCCTCTATGCATTGATACAAAATATAACGGCAAAGGAATAGGCGGTGGCAATGATGATCAAGATCGAGGCTGCCGCTTGAGCTCATTCTCAAAATTAAATTATGGTGAATTTTCTTTCTGTTTCGTACATGCTGTTACTAATCAATGATATTGCATGTCAATGTGTTCCACTACTCATTCAAGTTAATTCTCTCGTTTACGTTTGTTGGCTTCATCTATATAAAATTATGGTGCCATGAATTTTCATGCTGATTTTGTTCTCATCTGTTATCACGGTTTTTTCATTTCATATCTAACTTCATTTTCCATTAACAGTACCTAACCTGTGATCTTCCAAAGTTGACAATAGTTGTCAAATTAATAAAAACAAAAGCACTTTGAGTCTTTCGTCTTGTGGTGGCGTGTGTCAAAATTTCAATGATTATTTTGGTAACGAGCATCTGAAACGAAAGGAATTTCTTCCCCGAAGAAAATCAGTTTAGTTCACATGTGGTTATCGGTTCCGACCCTTTTGGCAGTGTTAGCCATTAATTACTACTGCAGCATCCATGTCGCCGATCAAAATAACTGATACTTTCCAGCGATGTAAGAGCATTTTCTGATATTTTCTGTATGGACGCAAACATACTAATAGCTCCCAGACTTGTAGTACGTGCGTTGGTCACGAAAGCGTCCGTACCTAAGGAAGAGTCACTGACAAGATATGTTCTGTTCATAATTTGTAACTGGAATTTATGTCGAAGAGGCAAAACATGAATCGTAGCCAGCGTTTCAAATCTCGACTTGTATGGAAGTCATTCTGACGTCGTGAATTAATGTGATTGTCTTAAAGTCTGACAAGTTTCAATAAAATATAATCTACGGCAAGCTTATGTAATTGAAGCATAGAACTGTGGAATTCGAGACGGTTCCATGATATTGGTGTGTTTTCACATGTCATGATAAGGGGCTCTAAGCTACAAGCGACCGTATACAGTTATTACTTTGCCTTGGATATATATTGTCAAGCAACTGACCCCTCAAGGCTACGAAAATTGGGATAAAAAACGATAGAACGATTGCCATGTTTGATTGAAATTTGATGGATTTAATTCTCTCGTTTTTGGTTGATACCGTGTGAATGGTGCTAACTGTTCCATTTATACTTGATAGACTACACCCGAAGTCGGTGTCTTCCGGAAGTAACATCCAAGTTCACCATTGCATAATTCGTCTTTTCAGCGGAGAGCCACAATGCGTTCGTCGACAATGACACGCCAATTAGACGTCAATGGCCGCTCTCGGCTGTCATGCCAAACACCCTTCCATCCATCGCCACTAAAACTAAACAAACGACTCCTTTTAATCGAAAAGCTTTAAGGATGTAATCGGATTCATTAAACGATGAAAGACGCTCAAAATCTTCAAATGACGATTTCAATTTACTCGGAAATCGGCTTTATTGCGATATTCGGGCTCATTATCGCATCAATGGTTTCAGAAAAGAGGCACCGAGAATGAACGTTCTTTCATGGCATTAGATCATTCAAATTATTTATACCCGCTGGGTTTTTTCCCCTCCCTCCATATTGATTTTAGCGAAATGGCCCGTCGGATGAAGCTATCAACGCCAAAATATCTTTTATTGCACAAATATCGCTGAGCGAAGGATCATCGCACGTCTTCACGCCCCCTGGCTTTTCCCATTTCTTTGTGTGTTTTTGTATGAGAAAACTTGACGAGCTCGTGTGCGCTAGGAGTTTGTTTGAAGAGAAGAAACCGATCAGTCTTCCTTGCCATGATCAGCTTATTCCGTTCGTAATCGGCTTTTTCCGCACATGAGTAAAGAATCAGGTCTCAGATTTAAGACACTCACAAAACCCTCTCTCGTGTTTGTATATTCGTTCTAGCTGACTGACCGTAGAGAACGCCCTACAGGGTCATTGATCATGAGGGCCTAGCCTTCTACCTTGGCTGACCAAGAGTTAAAACTTTTCGATCAAAGCTGAAACAGAAGGAAAAGAAGAAAAATATAGGAAGAACACGATTGGAACTAATTTGAGATAATTTGATCTTTATATTTTTCAAAATTTTCAAAAGTGTTAGGTGCCCTATAGCTGAATGTTGCAATATTTTAAATTACTCATAAAAACAAATGTACAACGTAAAAAGAAAAGCAGATGAGCTTACATTTGCAGACAAAGTGCTCTAGGGGGTCTAATTTTGTCAAATGAAGGTGATGAACGCCATTTCTTGCACATGCTGACATTTTGAGCTTGTTGTTTGATTATGACTTTGGTGGTGGTGTGGAGTATACACCGCTGCCATCAACTGAACGCCTGCATCATCGGCGTCAACTAGGTAAATGTAGCGATGGTACTCACAGCTGCAAAAACAGAGTGAACACTCAATGACTGAAGGCACTTTACTCATTCAAATTTCTTCTGTTTTTTTCCTTAGGGTAATTTTTGATGAGAGCGATACATTTCACTTAATAGATACATATCATGTTGTGACAGCCGAGACGCGTCCACAACACAACACAGAGGTAGTAATGATATCTAGTGTTACGTAACACGGGCGAGTACTACCCCGTCGATGCTCTTACAGAGGCAGCGTATGTTTCCTGACTCCCAATGAATCCTGGTGTCATCCCACCACCACAACTTTATGCGAAGTAATTGTGCAACTTATCAAGGATGGAGACTGTGTATTTTTCCTCCCATCGAGTAGTTCTCAGATATTATTTTCTGAAAATGATTTTTTCTCGAATTAAACCAGAGACTTATAATTAATCTTGAAACTCAATGTTACTGTGTCATGAATTCAGAGGATTTTTTTGTCTGTTACATCGTTTATAAATGCATAATTCAAAGTGAAACCCCTCTCATACCTTAAACATTTTATTTTCGAAGCCCGCCATCGTACCATAATGGATAGAGACTTAGGTTAATTTAGAGAAAAAACGTTACACGATTAAATGTTTTTTGTATTTTGACAATCAACTTTTGTGCAATCAAACTTGTTGAAGTAAAATTCAGAGGATTTTGTCTGTTACATCATTTCAACGATCTCTACGTTGGCGCCAGGAATACCTCACAAGCGCTCATGAAAAAAAAAACTTTTTGTACACATACAAACGAAGGTCCTGTTTTGCTGTAGCTACTACATCTGAGAAATGAATACATCACTCTACATGTTTCTGGGGGCTCTTGGACATCATGGTCGAAGTATCATAAATCCGGTCTTTAAATTTTACCGCAAATGTTAAATGTCGATGAGGTTCGAATGAGTGACATCGAAGTGGAAGCATCTAGCCATCGAGACTGCGTTGTCATTAGCAGGGTTAAGAGAAATAGAAACGCATTAATTAAACACATAGTTAGCCATTTTTACAGACAGTTGTTGTTTTCATTCATTCATTGATACACGTGCCTTTATTTTTCTAAACCAGGTGTCCCTCGTGGAAGAAGACGGGCGTGAAGTTCGTTGTTGAACGACACGAGTGGACTGGAAGCCCGGTGGGTCTCAAATCTGCCTCTTATGGCGAACGAAGCGTAAGTCATCCTTTGAGGGGACGATCAATAGGATAATTCTGTGCAATAAACAAAAAGCGATGAACTGCGTAAGTCGCAGTTTTAAAGAGAGACAGTACATACGAAGAAGCAACCTGCCGCAAGCGTCATTAATGTCTTCAACAGAAACCACTTAAGATTCTTTTGTGGCGTCATAAGGAGCTACCGTCCACTCTCACTTCTCGATTTTCCCAGTTAGAGTACGGTATCTTGTCACAAATGTATTCTTAGTTACTTTGAACCATGCATTTGCTCCGTCCTGGGGTCTAAGAAACAGAGGTACGCTTTTCTGAACAGTCTAGATTCTATGCTGTAAGATGCTTTAGTGCGGTCCACGTCTACACTAATAGAGTAATATTCCTAAATGGCTGTATATATCTTTCTTTTTGAACGTACGTGCGACATGCGAATGTAACCACAGGAGTTTTGTGCTACCACAGAACTTTTTTATGATCTTCTAGAAACTTTTGTCGGCTACTAGTCAAGCGTAGGAGCCAAAACACCCTCGACGAACAATACAGATGCACGCGCTGTCTAAATCCGTGAAAAGGAACGTGGACAAAACGAAATACAAGGACTCAGTGAAGCAGATCAGATCAAAGATCAGTGCATTGGACAGACAGCTGAATGCTAATTCTTAGAAGGGCATTTCTTTCGCACCCTTTTGAACAATCAATGGTATTATGCAACATTAAATTGGCTTATATCCAAACTCATTGCATAATCAACAACTCTCTCTCTCTCTCTCTCTCTCTCTCTCTCTCTCTCTCTCTCTCTCTCTCTCTCTCTCTCTCTCTCTCTCTCTCTCTCCCATCTACTGATGTTTTTTATGTGAGTTTGATCTCTTGGGACCCAATTTATTTAATGAACACAAACTACAAACATTTCTATCTTCGTGAAGAAGGCGAAGTTTGTTCAGAGTTACACAATGCAATTCTCGTGCAATAATTCAATTGAGAGGATAGCTGAATGTTTCGTTGTTGATGTTTCATGTTTGTGATAGCTTCTCTAAGACGGCATTGAGATTCCAGTGTTGGATGTCAAAATTGATAATTGTATGCATTCGTGATCACAGTGTATGGAAGACTCGGTTTGTATTTTCAGTGGTTGCAATATTCCATTTTCATTTGAAAATTCTTAACATTATGCCTCTGTCTTATGCCTCTCTCACGCTCTTCATTAATTTCTTTGATGACAGACGTTAGAAATGAAAGCTTCATCATTTTCATGGTTGACGTCTTACCGTTATTTGCATTCAAAAAGGCGAAGAAAGGTGACGCTGCAAGCGTATTCGGATAAAGATCACTAACTTCGGGTTGTGACTTCTCAAGTCTAAAGCGCACCTGTGTCCCATACGTCACGCCTCTCACGGATGAGTTACTGGTGAAGTAACTCTTCATTGTTTTCGACGTGTTCGGTCTTACTAATGAGACGAAGGATAGGGCTGCCGTTAACCCGTGTTTTATCAGGCTGTTTTCATATGGCTCACGTTTCTTGTTTTGTTTGTGGTGACTGATGATGAAATCATGGACGCAGGGTTTGAATGAAAGCTTCCATCTGCTTCAGCATCTTGCTACACAATAAAAGTAGAAAGAAGACATTTGTCGGAGCGAACGCCGAAATTTTCCAACAAAAATAGTATTCAATTTTTTCAGAACTTTCTTGAATTCCTTTAGCTCTCTCAGATCTACCTAGAGCTCACAGTCAGATTGACTACAGCTCGGAAATGCGAGTATTTTTGGAAAGGACAATGAAGACAAAGGGCGAGAAATCGCTTAAATTGAATTTAGCCATCATTCAAGATTCACTAATTAACACCGTTATAGTCGCTTGTCTCCAATCTGTTAACTGCAGATGCTATCGATCTGAAAGCATGCCGGACACAATACGCACCAGCCATTGTGTCCCCTCCATATTGTCGATAAATCTCTGGGGCAACACAACGGATATCTTTGTCCCCTCGTTTAAACATGTGGTCATCCTGCACTTCCCCAAAGCTGAAACAATAGAACCACGCTTAAGCTGTAATGAAAGGTCGCAATCCGCGTTGAAAGAGAGAGTCTATTCCTCTGTGACTCTTGTTTTGTTCTTTTTACAGCCAGGCTTGAAATGGCACGAACGGGATCAACGGGAAATTAGAAATTTACGTCTAATTACAGGTTATCTTTATTTGTTTTCCGTAAACTACACCAACGGTGGACATTTAGACTAAGTCAAAGCCTCATTAGGCAAGTTGAAACGCCGACGGAGCGTAACAAGGCGGACAGCTGCAGTATAATAACGGTGATGATGCGCTACTTTATGAATAATTCACTGAGGATGATGAGCTTCCAGGATTCCATGACATATTGTTGGCGAGATAATGGCGTGACCAGTGACACAAACGATGAGGCTCATCTGTTTCGTGTGGCTGGCGAGCATGTGCGTGTTGTCATTTCTCATTCAAAAGAGTCGCTTCCCTGAAAAAAGGACTCGAACGTTTGTACTCGTTGCCGCCTTGCATTCACTCCCCCACGCAACAGTTATATTCAAATTACGTTGCGTCTTCATTTTATGCGAGGATTAGTAAGTAACGGCACCGCCGGGACGGATGATGGTTGTCGCTTGGGACCCAAGCTGTTGCTGGTTAAACAAGAGTGATAGAGAGCAACGAAGTTTAGAAATGCACCGTAAACCAACACAAAACAGCGATTTCTATGACCTTGTCTTTTTTTAAGGTAGAAGTTACAGAAAAATAATGTCCATTGCATACTAAAATGCAATATTCACATTTTTTCGCGCAAGAAAGATGATGAGATATTTTGAAAACTTTGTGGTCTTTGCAAATTGCCTTTGATTAATACGAAACATTTTAATGGGCGTGCATGTTTTCCAGAAACCGAAAGATAGATGATGAACATAAATCATGCAAATGGCTAATTTTTAGCAATTGCATACTTCCACCGAATGGTGGCGTTTTTTTAAAAATGCTGACATGAGGACGGAAACCTTTTGTTTGCTGTGGCGATAACAACGACATGAGTTCAGAGTGTCAATTTATGACGACAAAAATGCAGTTTTGAGCACTCCTCCGTCTTCATCAAGTAGACAATAGTTTAGTCAACTTTTTATATTCCCTAAGATGTTAAAATTGATCTCTGGCACATCGAATGGTGAAGTTCAGTCAAGAACATTAGTCTTTTAAAATGCAGTGAGGATTTCAAATTACAAAATCCTGCAGTTATAGCTATTCAATGTCAATGAGTTTACAAAATAACTTTTTTAATGGATGTACAAGCTATGGGAGCTTACAAATTTACAGTATCTGTCGAGTTCGATGACAAAAAAAGCTAAATACATGCTTTAAGCCGACGTGACACAAATATCGGTGCGTGTTATGACGGGTGCATGGTATGGGGGACTATTCATCTTTAATCTAAGGGGCGTGGAGGATGTACCGAGATATAACTGTGCTTACACTTACTTATACTGTATATCGAAGTTTATCCTACAGTTTAAAGGTATCCTGTCACCTGTTCCAAGTTTGCTACAGTTACCATGGAAAGAGAAAATCTAACCAATCACAGATTTTAAGCGGGTGGCCGCTATTTAAAAACAGCGCCTTTTGGGCCTTTTGAATACCAAGGAACGCCCCTTTGACCATATATGGGCATATTTCGATTACAGGTGACTGTATACCTTTAACCTAGTTTGCAAGTAAAGAGTGATATTCTACCGCCAATTTCACTTCGTAAAAACATGGCGACAAATGCATGTTGAATGAGATACGCATACTTTCTCTTTTTCAAGCAAAAATTATAAGCGGGAAAGTTTTCTATTTAAACAAGAGAACGTTGCACAACTTGCTCACCAAAGTGTGCTAAATAGGGTTACTGTTCGAAATTGAAAGATCTTAAAGGGAGGTGGTCGTCAGAACTGCGAGTGTGCGACTTTCTTGTTTACAAACAATGTATGCCATGCATAATATCTAAATGCATCACGTCAATATAGCTGCAAAATTTATATTTTACGATATTCATTGTTAACGAACATGTTTTAACTTTCATCAATCGCCAACGTACTCTAGATACAGTATTTACATCGGTCGTAGGGGTCCCTGGCAACAGAGTACCGACGACTGCCTCCCTTTAAGTCTCGTTTAAACTTTCCAAAAGGAAAGTTTATACAATTCAGTTGTGAAGTCAAGAAAAATATCAGTTTGGTGCTAGAGAAACAAATGACTTAATATATACCGACCCGTGAAATTCAAAATTGCCGTCATCCCGGTGTTAGCACTGTGTGGAAAAATTATATTATCGATTTTTACATAAAAACTTTAGTTCCGAAATGAGCCCTTACAAATGGTATTGTAAATGTTTGAGAATCTGCACACAAGTCCCCGGGCGCATTCTAACTTAATTACTCGCAGATCCTGGAATTTCAGAATCATGTCGTAGCTTTGGTAACCCATCCTCTCGGTAACAGGTGGGGAGTGACGTACGCTTCGTTGACAACTTCTAGCGGTATGTTTAAAATGTTCCACTCAATATCACTGATGAGTAAAGCTCTACAAAATGACATAAATGATGTCCACAGCAAGTGACATTGTTGGAATTCCTACAATATGACTTTTCATAGAATGCAGAAACTATTACGGAGAAACAGGAACCTAACATATATCACAAATCACGGCTACTAATGATGGAAAAGAGAGATTTGGTTAGGAGGTGTAATCAAGCATTTCATTCATTGTTTCTGAATACAAGCACGTGTACAAATTAAAATGAGAAAGGGTTAGTGAAAGCAAGTACCAATTTACCCTGAGGAACAATAGTGGCCGGGATCCAAATGCCGTTCAATGTTGCATGAGTGACAGACAAATTTCATGCAACTTTGTGTTCTTATCCATTCATGTTTTTGAAGATTTCTTTCTTCTTTCTGCACAGCTCTAGGTTCGTTTCCCAGCTTTCTTCCCTTCTGAGAATAGCGGCATCGATGTGGTGATCGTCACGTGACAAATGAGACTCTGGTATTCTAATTTCCATTTGCTTGCAAGATCAGTCGGACTGCCTGGCCTAATACATTGAATGGACGTCAAATATCGAAATCTTTTAGGGTGGTAGAAGGAAGTTGCTTATTGGCGAAAAAATACTACATTTTTGAGACCCTTACAATCATCTCACTCCTATAGCAAAAGGTTTTATGTGTGCAATGAAGATGAAAAATAGGAAGCCATATATTATATATATATATATATATATATATATATATATATATATATATATATATATATATATATATATATATATATATATATATGATTACTTCCTGAAACCTAACGGTGAATTTGAGATTGTTCAGACGAAGGCATGCAAACACATTCTTGGTGTAAATAAAAGTACATGCATCCATGCCTGTTTGGGAGAACTTGGGCGTCTCCCACTATATATATATATATATATATATATATATATATATATATATATATATATATATATATATATATATATATATATATATATATATATATATATATATATATTATATATATATATATGTATATATGTATATGTATATGTATATATGTATGTATATATGTATTAGTATATGTATATATGTATATATGTATATGTATATATGTATATATGTATATGTATATGTATATATGTATATGTATATATGTATATATGTGTATATATATATATATATATATATATATATATATATATATATATATATATATATATATATATATATATATATATATATATGCACATGAACACAGTCTGCCGCTCGGTTCAGACAATTAGATGACACAGAGACGTTTGTACATACATACATAATACATACATACATACATACATACATACATACATACATACATACATACATACATACATACATAAATACATACATACACATACATACATACATACATACATACATACATACATACATACATACATACATACATACGTGCATGCGTGCGTGCATGCATGCGTACATACATACGTGCATGCATGCATGCATGTATACATATGTACATTAATGCATGTGTTTATATTTCTACATTAAGACAGTCATTAATACACGCTTGACAACACAAGCAGTCACAAGAACGTTGATATTTAGTCAGATGATCAGGTATTGAGAGACTAAAAGTGGAGGCACCGTTGGCTAGTGGTTAGGGTACCTGACTCACAATCAGAGGATGACCAGTTCAAGACGCGTTAAGTCCATAGCAACCGACTCGGTGTCGGAGGGTGGAGACTTCGAGACTCCAGCACGGTGTTGTGCCCCTGAGCAAGACACTGTACTCCTCTTATTCATCCATTTGGTAGTGGGTTATGGGTACCTCATCCTGTATTTGGATAATGCCTGTTGGATGATGGAGTGAATGAAAATAAAAAAATAAAAAGGAGACAAAAACATTAAAAAAGACAAAGGTTCAATTTATGATCATATCTTTCATAATCGTTGTTTTCATTGTGATTCCATGGCGCAATGGTAACATAATCGCTTAGTTTCCATGGTGATTTCATACCATGATGGTAACACAACTGCTGAGTTTCCATGGTGATTCCATACCATGATGGTAACACAACCGCTGAGTTTCCATGGTGATTCCATACCATGATGGTAACATTGCCAGTTTTTCCTCATAAGTGCATCCAATCCGATGATGATTCGAAATGAAATTTTCACTTCTTGAGTTGAATTTATCCAGAAAAAAAAACGTTGTCAATAAATTCCTGAGATATTTCTTTTTGCCTCTACAACCGAGTCCGATTGAACAATGTCTGAAGCAAATACTTCCTTTGTGTAATTACTGTAGCCTCAAATTGATCAGATAATAGCATAATTCGGTAAATAGGTTAATAATCCAGATTTTGTCTCCGGCTAGCTATCGCATAGACACACTCCACAACCAAGCCTTAACATCAACTTTGCTTTTTGAAAATCGGATCGTTAAACAATCAGCGAATAAAAAAAAATCAATGCATTCATTGTTTCGGTTCATGCGTCCCTCGGGTGGTAATTATAAAGTAATAAATATAGATTTGTAAAGGCCGGTGACCTCGAAAATCTGCGTTCACCTCCCTAATTCTGGGTACATGCAAAGTGAATGGTTTCTTGTCTTTGAATCGGACTATTGTCCGGTTTGTTTGGTTCCTCAATAGATTTTTTCCACAGTCCGGCCGGTCGAACGGATGGCAAGTGTGAAACTTAAATCCAAAAAGAATTCCCCCGACCAAGCGTATTCCCGCGCTCTATTTTTTTCCGCGACGATCTTATCTGGTAAATCATTATTCAGTTTGAAATATGCCGTATTGTCGACTCTGCACGGCCGATGGAGTACCCATATCCATAACAAAACTCGGAGAATCAGACAAAGTAACATAGTATTATATCAGATAACATTCATACGACGCCGGGGGCTTCACTCCTATGTTGTACTATACAGCTGAAAAGGCCCACCTTTTAGAAAAGACGAAAGTTCGATCGAGATCGAGTCAGCAAAAACACGAGTGTATAACGTTCACGTAGTTTAAATTGTTGTCTAAAAAAATCTGACAAGTAGACTTTGACATCTTTCCAGTTTACCAAGGCTCGTATGGACAGAATAAAAAGAGGAGTTCATCACCAGGCGACTCAGAGTAAGCTATCCATCGTGCAATATGTTTCATCAAATTTGTCCTTGCGTATAATGTGAAGGCAAAGAGGAACATAACAAACAAAGACTTGCATTTTGAAGCTTAATGTCAAGGTGCAAAAGTGAAATAACTCAAAACTCATCGATTAAGAATTCAGACGTTTGTCCAGCGAATATACTTGTAATTAGCGGGGTTTTTTTGAGATAAGAAGATAAGACGATGGTAAACCTCGAACCAGGTTTGCAGTCTCTCAAACACTGGCGGGAAAAAAGCAGCGTCCTCCTGCGCAGACATCATAACACGTCGCCATCCCTTGTCAAGACAGAGTGTGTTTTTCCATGGTTTGTTAAAAATGACGAATTTTGTCATGAACGTCACAGAGTCAAGGTTTCTTATAATTTACCCCAAAATCAATCTAATGACTACATCGCGACATTTTCTTCCAGGGCTAAGCACCCCCGGGTTTCATCGATATCAATGATAGTAATCTCGTGAACGCTAGGTCGATGATTTATATGAGCCACCAACCCCGTTTGAAAATCTGCACCCGATTTAATGATCCTTATCTATGTAATTCTGTTTCTTCGAATGTTTTTTTCTCCCCTATAATGAAGTATTCTCTCTCATTGTCTCAGTTTTCAGGGTTTACAAAACTGATGAACAGCGGATGTACCGCATGGTTCGATTCGTCATACGTTGGTCTGGTGGTCTTCCATCACTGGGGAGACATTCTAGCAGTCTGTTAAGGGCAGGTGGTGAATCAGTGAAACTCGCCACTTTCATGATTTTAATCGGCCAGCCTAATAAATCCATCCCTTGACCTTTGTTTGACTCTAAGCGCAGCGACCGACGGGAGTTTATTATTTACTTGGCACGGACTTAATAACTTATCCCGACCGCAGTCTTCCAGATAGACCGATATCACTAGCGTACAGCTTAAAAAGTTTAATGAACTACGTTGAGCCAGTCAAGATGTATACAGAGTCATAGCCTGTGGGGGAGGGGACAGGGAGGGGCAGCTGCCCCCTGGAATTTTCCACACTGTCAATATTTAAATTTATGTAAATCACCAAGTCCTGGCTGAGCTTGGTTTTTCTGCCCTTGGCAAGTTGGTCAGGCTACGGCCCTGGTATAGAAAGGCAACGGTCCAGTTACATACTTTGAACTAAACTTTAAAGCGGTCAGTGAATATGAAAACCGCACATCTTGGATTTGCTCTCTTCTTTCTATCGGCAGCAGACATTCAGAATGAAATGGCTGCCCGTGAATGTTGAGTCAGAGGAAAGCATGCGCACAAGGGTGGCTGGATTGTAACAGTATCGGTTCAGTGTTCCTTTGAAGTTTGGCGGACACGTGTAAATATGACGCTCAAGTCCATGGATGTGTTTCCAAATTTCATTTTAATTGACGACTACTAACCTCATTGACAGTACGATAAGGATCTCTAAAAGGCTTGGGACTACTTTAGATGATATTAATCAGTCGTTTTTTCACACTAGCCCTTTTTTTCCAAGTGATAGCATCTGAAACATTTCTTATCTATGCTTGTGTATTGCTCAGCGGAGTACTAATTTGGTGGAGCTAATGGGTGTCTGCCCGCAAGCCAGACTATCTGCGTATTCCCTCATGTCCGACCAAGCGTTGAGTATCGTAATCATGTATATTTGAAATAGAATTTCTCTATGATTATTGGTTTCTGACTTCTAATCACTCATCGCCTGACGAATATTTTTCTTATTGATCGTAGATTGGACATATTATTAAATGCGGGCGGATGTCAAACTTTAGACGTATACCTACCACTTTTAGTTCTGTCAATCTGAGCCATTTGGAAACGGGAGACGTCAATCTTTTATCTTTCGACTATTACATTTTTAATTACTTTAATCACACGAAGAAAGACGTTAATAGAGGATTGATAAAATCATTACGTAAGTGGAATATGACATAATTCGTTCTGATAGCAAAAGACAAGCTGGTGTAGATGGGGGTCATTGCTGATGCAGATGAAGGCCACAGAATCTTTGGAGGATTTTTATAACATTTTCGAGTTTACGGTCTCTGGCCATTTAAAAGGCAAATGAAACTATCTTTTCCCCTATAATTAAATGTGTATTGGAATAATTTTCTAGAAGGTGTTCGCGATCGTATTTTCACCAAAACGTTCGCGCGGCCGACAAATTCCGCGATTTATGGGCGACACTACAGGTCGACGGCTGTTTTAAGTCATGCAGTGGTGACAGGTAAGACACGATTGGCGATTGTGGACCGCACGACACGACGTAACTGATATGGTTTTCCTGAAAACAAGCTCACTATGTTGCAAACACGGGTTGCAAAATAGAAAACTCTGTTTTTATAACTGTTAGCAGAGTTGTGAAATAATTTCTAGGCGACAATTTGAAAAACTTAAGAAGTGTCAATTTCACACTTCTATTCACATATTAACTAATTATTCAATGATATGAACATATGACGTGTTATGAACATATGACGCCCAGCGGCCACTGCGGGCGATCCTAATGTCAGTAGGTATGATCATTCCGGAAATAGACCCTTTATATCTCGCCATATTCACGAGAGAGAGACAGGGAGAAAGACTGAGAGACAGAAAGACAGACAATGAGACAGAGACAAAGGCAGAGATAGAGACAGACAGACAGACAGACACAGACAGACAGACACAAAGACATAGATCCATGGAACGACCAACAGATAGACACACAGATATAGATGAATCGATAGGTAGATTGATTATTGGATGGATCTATTTATAGATAAATTGTTTCATTGATTGACTGGTTGACTGACTGATTAATAGATTAAGAAATGGGAGAAATTAGGCAAACAGTTTTGCTGATCATATGACAAGACTATTACACGATTAAACGGAAGGAGACTGGATTTCTATGACTCAAATAAAATACAAAGAATTAACACATGGAATGGAGAAGAAAAATATTGGCCTTAGCTTGCAGTCTTTGGTCTTTCAATGCATCTTTGTACAGTCTGTCAAATTTAATCCACTCAGAGGTAACAAACACAAGAAGCTTGTGTACTTTATCTCACCGAGTATATGAAGCTATCATTCACTTTATGTTCAATGTATGTGTACTAAATCTACACTGGATTTTCAGTCAGAAATTGACTGTTCGGTTATAAGAATTAAATGGTTTAGCAGGGTTTGAAGTAATGTGCCTGTAATAGAGTCTGTTCGACAGAAAGACTAGGTTCTGCGCCAATCTTTGAAAGTTAGTCTTCTCCATAGAATGCACGCCGAGAACAGATATTCAAATTCTCAAACTTTTACGATATATTTTGCTCTGCTAATTGTAGGGGCGAATTTTGAAGCCCATTATGTAAATACAGTTTTCACTGTCTTATTTTTGTAACAGTCAATTATTATTAGTCGATTAATTATTTTTCCACAGAGTTAACACAGGGATGGCGGTCATTTTGAATTTCAAATATCGGTAAATATTGTGTCGTTTGTTCCTCTCGCACCAAGCTTTACACGGTAACCCCTTGATTTTTATTCTTGATATTGATAGGTATATGATTCAAAGTGTCCTCACGGAAATGTGCGAACTACCTTAATCTTGTGAAAGTCAAATGCTAAATTTGCAAAGAAGGTCGAAAGGAGTTTTAACTTAGATATCGACATCATTGCTATATTTCATCTGTATTGGATCAAATGAATGTGACGGGGTGAATCTTTTTTACAAACCTCCTGACTAAAATGCTGAAAAAAAACTGTCAAGTTTATTGCTGATTAACACTTTCTTGGTCAATGCTTCATCCGACCAGCACGGCCAAGTTCAGCGACGTGAATATAAATAGGGACCGATTGAAACAACGATGCACGCACAGAAACAATATAGTCTAACCTCGATGTTTGATGTAAACCAGATACATAGAATTAATTTAAATTTGCAATTATAAACTGAATTAATTTCTGTCGGTCACGGTGGT
Organism: Ptychodera flava; assembly: GCF_041260155.1. Classification (NCBI taxonomy): domain Eukaryota; kingdom Metazoa; phylum Hemichordata; class Enteropneusta; family Ptychoderidae; genus Ptychodera; species Ptychodera flava. The sequence goes on from NC_091932.1 coordinate 38,445,161, forward strand.
GAGCAGAGTAATGAAATTCAAGCATGCGATGCCAAGCATGCGGGACCTAGGAATTTCAGAAATTGAGGAAAACAAAAAACGTGTATGGTACTTACCATAATTGCTACTGTACATTAGATACATTTTTCAATGTGACTTGCCTTCCACTTGTTTTCTCTAAATCATAAAAATTCAAAGGCTGGCTACTTTTGATATTTAATTCGATTTTCCCTAATCATATTCGAAATACATTGAAATATGAAAAAGCTCTATGAACAGACAGTAAACTTCATATGTTTTTGTACAAATTATCGACACATCATGGAATAGAATGACAGCCATTTTATAACGGTAATATGTAGACTGACATTAAAGGGACAGCAGCCTTAATTTTTGATGATTTTTTACTATTTTTGTTTTATATGTCAATTGCAAATACTTATTCTTCTCCCCAAAGCATGTTGAGACGACCACTATTTAGCTTTTCAACACAGCGTCTATATGTGAACATAATGTTGCTTTTACATCGCAGTCCGAACGAGAATTCACTTGTCAACAATAACAATGTAGTCTACACATGTAGATTCTGAGTTAACAAGCTGCATACCGTGTATCTCAACATGCTTTGGCGAGTAGATTAAGAAAATGTAGTTTTCATACAAAGCAAAAGAAGTGAAGAAAAAAATTACCAAACGTTACAATTACTGGCCCTTTAAGATAGGAACGACCACGAGGAGGGCCATTCCATGTAATTGCGTTGATGATAATGATGATGATGATGGTGGTGGTGGTGGTGGTGGTGATGATGATGATGATGATGATGACGGTGGTGGTGGTGATGATGATGATGATGATGATGATGATGATGATGATGATGATGATGATGGTGATGGTGATGGTGGTGGTGGTGGTGGTGGTGGTGGTGGTGGTGGTGGTGGTGGTATTGATGGTGGTAGTGGCGGTGGTGGTGGTGATGATGATGATGATGATGATGATGATGATGATGATGATGATGATGATGATGATGATGGTGATGGTGGTGGTGCAGCTGCTGCTGCTGCTGCTGGTGGTGCTGGTGCTGGTGATGATGATGATGATGATGATGATGATGATGATGATGATGATGATGATGATGATGACGGTGATGGGATAATGGTAATAAAGATGTGGTAGTGGCGGTGGTGTGGTGGTGATGATGATGATAATGACGAGGAGGAGGAGGATTAGGAAGAGGAGGAAGAGGAGAAAGAGAACAAAAACGACGACGATAGTGATAAAATGATGTTTACTCTCGCTATGTCAAAACAAATTTTCAGCGATTTTTTATGACTTAATTTAATGAAATCAAGTGCAAGAGTAACACGGGTGGGAAAATGAGATCCAGCACAAAGCCTACTTGAACCTGCTAGGCTTTGGACAGGCTACCTTAAGCCAAAATTATAATCAAGCGTTGTCTGTACATAGCTGCGAAAAATAATACTTCTATCGGAAACTACCATATCTATCTGTTTCCCTTCTACTTTGACAGCTGTAAATCAACCACACACAAACATTGCAAAATAAAGCATTATCTTAAAGCTGTTAAAATAGGATGGATGCTGTACGAAAGGTGGAGTTATCGAATACATATTATTTCCCTGTGCTTTTTCTATTAATCCATTTTCAATCTATATTGATATGTAAAAATGGCGACCTGGAAATCTGAAATCGTATTAAAGTTTTTTAAAGTATTATTCTGTCATTTTTTTCTGAAGTCATTAAAATGTTGTCACCATTATGGGTAAATACAAAGCACATATCATACTGAGGAAAGTTTGTCTCACTAGAACACGTGTTGAAGCGAAATATTTGCAAAAGGGTCATGCTCTTGGAAAGGCACCTCTGATTAGCCGGCTAAGACTCCTCCGTGACATCCGATATGTCTTTGGTAAACTTTACTGAGATGGAGAATGTCTTTCTACGGATGACATCATCGTAAATCGGGTGATTCACACCACCGATCGGTACGTAACCTTTTTTCCGGTAGGAAACTTCCGGAGTTACTTAACTTGGCGCACCATGAGGGTATGTAGGCATTTATCTATTTATGATCGGTGGGTTCATGCTAACCTGTAGTGTTCAGAACACAGTCCAACAGGTGTAGTTGTAACGTCAGCAATGTATATTTCATCTGTCCGTCTACCGCAGCTTTAAGGTATGTCTCTACATTTATTCCGTAATTTAGAGAACTTTGTTCACTTTCTTATTGACCAAGTAACCAATTGCCGCACGCTTTACGTAGAATTACCTTTCCACATATCCACATAGTGCCGCCTAAAGATTTTATGTCTTTAAGACATCTCTAAATAGAATTTTTGTCAGCCATGTTTGCAGTCCGTGAACGGGTTGGTTTTTAAGCAACATGATGAAAAACAAGCGCAATGTTTTAATTTATTATTAATCTAAAAATCATTTTCTTTACCCTGCTCGAGAAAAACTTTGGAAAATTAGTGTACATAATTACATTGTATTTTATTCTGTATTTTTTACCTGGCGGGGCAGAAGTTTTAGGCAAATCGCAGGACAGCAAACAAATTTTTTCATCTTAGTCCCTTATTCAGATATAGTGACAGGGTCTCAAAGACTTATGCCTTTTACAAAAATATACTACCGAACATCTCACCCTACCTACCTACTCACCTACCTACCTACCTACCTACCTACCTACCTACATACATACATACATACATACATACATACATACATACATACTTACATACATACATACATACATACATACATACATACATACATACATACATACATACATACATACATACATACATACATACATACATACATACATACATACATACATACATACATACATACATACATACATACATACATACATACATACATACATACATACATACATACATACATACATACATACATACATAACGTGAATTGTGGATTAAAAAGCATGTGTAAATATCAAGATCAGAGTTGGCCACTGCAATTTCCGTCATCAAAGTACCTCAATGAAATGTATCAACGAATAAAATATAAGAAGTATGTAGAGAAATCAGTCTTCGCTCAGGGATTTCATTTGGCAAAGATATAAATTTGAAAGTTGTGTGAATAGATGGACAGACGGACAGATGGACAGACGAGACCCGAGGGAGGAAAGATAATGGTTGGGCAGTTAGTAGTGGCAACGCCTTTTCACGCACGCGTCACTAACGAATGTTTTCAAATTGTACGCCACGCTAAAAAATGCCCAACCCCGAAATGTTATAGCTTTTAAAAGGACAAATGTCGCGCGCCTAGGACGGGTATTATTAATCACTCTCATTCCGATTCTCGATTGATAAAACGTTATTTTTAAACTAAGAGGTAGGACACTCACTGAGGGCAATAAAACTTTTCAAGTGTCCTGTGCCAACATCGTGACACATGAATGCTAAGGTACAACAAAGCCGCATAGTTCATGCAGTGATATCGGTCTGCGAGCTGTACGTTTGACATTTGCCGTAATTGAGAATAAACTGATAAAAGAACGGCTTCCTGCTTCCGGTCTTCAGGCGATAGACACATTCTTTGTAACCACATCAACTGTGAAGCACAAGAAGCAGGTTGCCGCCATGGCAAAAAACAAAGTACAGGTTACTTGCAAGTTGTGAAATAAGTAGTTTCCCACTGTGGATGAAAATGAAGATATCAAGACCAGTAGGACCACTTGGCATGCACTGCGCATGACCGGTATGCCACCTGTTGATCTTTGAAGCAATATTTACACATTTCAAGATTTCGATGGTTTTATAAGCACTTCACCTCATCTCATGAGTTGATCTACTGCCATCTAGCAATACGTGAAGCACTTTGCCGATTTTAACACACTCAGTCCTCATACGAAATACACGGAATGTTGAGAAGCATTCACTTCGTTTACCTAATTCAAAGTCAACAATTATAATACTGCGCTCGCTTGCCTACACATCACCAGTAGCACTGGGTGGCACCTAAAAGGGGATTAAAATCCACAAAATCTACCGCGGCACCATCTGAAAGACCACTTTTCGAAATGTTCTGGAATGGGAAGAGGGTGTTGCATCACTACTTATAAAATAATTCCTCCAAAGGTAGCATGCGCCTCGATAGTGAAAGACTTAAACTTTTGCGAAACTTTCAACCTTTCTCTCAACAAATCAAGAATATAAATTAGACGCCACCATACAAAGTTAGTTACCAGAGAAACAAATTGGCTGACATATTTACCGAGGTGTGAAATTCAAAATGGCCACCAGCCCAGTGTTAACTCTGTGGATCAAACTAAAATTTTCGATCTTCTAGAAACTAAGAAAAAGTTTTCTTACTCCAACAGCTTTAAATTTAGCCGCCACAATGTTGGATCAGGAAAGAATTGTAAAAATTTGGAAAATCCGAATATCTGTCCCCGAGGTGCATTCTACCTTAAGGTAGTAGGCGCCTCGAAACTGACAGACTGATTTGAAAGACCTAACAAAGATGCCTTGTTTGACGAGTCAATGGTGCGCTGCTCTATCACGTGATGTTATCTTTCTCGCACATCGGATGTTTGCCCACCTCTGAATTCATCTTGACTGAGGACATTTGCAGTACTCGGCGCAAACACGATTCGCCGGCCAAAATAATCACAGGCCCACGCGCAAGACCATATTTCATATTACCAACCATACAGACCTTTGTCAAACGTAGAGGTGGTTAAATTGCAAGTTACAAACTTAAAGATACAAATACTTGTGGTGGTGCCTATAATTCATCTGCAGGTTTTCTCGTTTATCACTGTCAAGAAAACTTCTTTTGTTGAGATTTATCTTGGCCGTTCACAGGAGATCAAGTACTCAACTTTATCACACAGCACGACATTGCTCAAAAACACGATTGGAACTAATTTGGGATAATTGGATGGTGAAATAATGTCGATTTAATCTACAAATATACTCTCATCTGCTTTTCTTCTTATATTACACATTTGTTTTTATGAGCAATTTGCAATATTGCAACATTCAGCTGTACGGCACCTGACACTTTTGAGAAATTTGAAAAATATGAAAATCCAATTATCCCAAATTAGTTCAAACCGTGTTACATTATCCTTAAGATCATGACCACCTTAAGGTAATGTGCGCCACGAAAATGAACGACTTAAACGTTCGCTCAAACTTATCTCATGGAAGCTTTCAATCATTCTCTTTTTATAATTAACAATAAAAATCGGGAGCCACAATGTTTTGTACCGGAGAAACAAATTACCCAATATTTACCGATATTTGAAATTCAAAGTGGCCGCCATTCTAGTGTCGTCTCTGTGGAGAAAAATAAAATTTTCAATTTTCGAAAAACTAACACGGTGAAACTTTTTCTTGCACCAAGAGTTTTAAAATGAGCCCCCACAAGTGGTAGACCAGAAAAGAATTGAAAAAGTTTGAGAAAATCCGCATTTCTGTCCCCGAGGAGCATTCTACCTTACGTGACCCGTCGTGGAGTTACCCAAGCTATAGAATGTACAAACGACACTGAATACATCCTCAAAAGATCAGCTAGGCTATCAGGCTTTAGTCAAACGAAGGTGAGGCTCAATGGCAAGATAAAAAGATACAATATTTGTGGCGGTGCTTATCAATCGTTTACCTTTTCTCGTTTATCACAGTTCAGAAAACTTTATTTATTAAGATTTTAAGGGTAGTTCACAGGAGATCAATAACTTAACTATTAAACAGAACGAAGCTGTTGACGACATGTTTCATGACCACCTTAAGTGACCCGTAGGGAAGTTACCCACGCCAGAATGTTCAAACAACACTGAATACATCTTTTAAAGGTCAGCTAGACCATGCGTGGACGGTGCGGCTTAGTCGTCTTGGCGCGGTAGACAGATGTAGGTACACATATGTAGTCTAGGATGTAGTTCAGACCTGTAGGTCAGTTCTAGTACCGATTAGTCCAATCACAGATGCCCAGGACGATACGTCAGTTAATTGTTAGGCGTTGTGATTTGATACAAAAAGTGATCGGTCACCGACTAAACTCCGTTTCCAGCAAATGCAATACGTTGCGAGACAACAAAGACACAGAACATATTCAATGATTCAACCAGTCCCTTTCACTGTCAGTTCCCGATACTTCAATTGGTGGTGGGGGGGTGATAGAGAGTTCGGATCGCTAGTAAATGTCACTTTAATAAGTCATTTATTCCAACAACTGTACCATGTTTAAACTCAATCAAGTATGTGTTTAAGTTTTCACTCTTTGAAATTTTCTTGGCATTATGATAATATTTTACCTGTATCAGATACGCTAAAAGGCGAATCTCCTACATTAGGAAATATAATAATTCGATTTAAGGTAACTGAATTAAACTGAAGAGAGATAAACATACAGAAAAACAGAAAGACCCTGATTGTATACCTGCACATGCTACACACATACTTGCATACACAGCCACATAGATACATGCATGGGTCAGGCATGGATGCCTACCTACATACATTATATGCAAGCTTACATACATAGATAGATACATAGATAGATAGATACATAGATAGATACATACATACATAGATACATACATACATACATACATACATACATACATACATACATACATACATACATACATACATACATACATACATACATACATACATACATACATACATACATACATACATACATACATACATACATACATACATACATACATACATACATACATACATACATACATACATACATACATACATACATACATACATACATACATACATACATACATACATACATACATACATACATACATACATACATACATACATACATACATACATACATACATACATATATTCCTACCTACCTACCTACCTACCTACCTACCGTGCACAAGTTTAGAAATACTCGTATACGAGGAGCTTCGTTGACTTTTCCTGACGATGGCCAGCCGTATTTTTCCGGTCGGTCACTAAATTTGGGAGTGCAGTAGTGCATGATTAAATCACGTATGTACAATCTGGTCTAAAACTATTGAGAAACAGCATTTGGGACCACAAAACCATGATTTACAATAGTTGGACAAAGTCTTTATACGACATTAAATTTGCAATCTTTGCAAAACATTCGGTTTCAAATTAAACGCATATTCTAATTAGACATGTCGACACATGTGCACTGCAGAATGGCGGAATTTTAAAAAGGATAAAAGGTAGGAAGCTAGCGTTTTCAATACTTAACAATGTCAACAGAATTAAGTTTTAATTCTGTAATTTGGTTCTTCTTTTAAGGCATGTGATAGAGACACGTCTTTCTCGGCGATGGAATGTTTGTGTATCGTATAATCTACGTTGGGTACGATAGAATCATAGCGTGGCAGTGCCAGTGTTTGTACCTCTGACTGTAACATATGTTATAGGCTCACACTATTCTGTAATGTTGTCTGTTTCACGCTTATTCTCGATGAAGCTTACGAGGCACATTTTACATGAAATACAATTATGTATACACATCAGAAAATTACCCGATATATGGATAAAGTTATAAACAGCCCGACACACAGATAAAGGTGTAAACAGTAGACGCCCCTGTGGAAAAATCAATGGCCGAACTCACGACCGAAAAAAAAACAAGATGGCGGCAACACAAATATTGCCACGTCGTCCAGTCGTGTTTATTTTGCATTTCCTACATACATGATACGCAAAAGACATTGCGAAAGAATATCGCGAATAATCACCGTGTGTCGATTTATTGACATTATTCAAGCATATAATGTAATGGTATTCGCGCCTGGAACTCGTGGAGATTAGACGCTTTGTAATTCTTTTTCATTATTATCATTATCAATTAGCATTAATTACACCGCAGTCGAAAATACGAATCAAATATGCGTGTTAGTAAGGTACGTTTAGGTACACAGTTTTCAAGAATTGTTCTTCAAATCGTTGTTTATTGGTGGATTTGACTCAAAAGTTTACTTTGCTTGTCTTTTGTCCAAAAATACCACAACGTCAGCCGCAGGTTCTCCCACGTTGCAGTGTTCAATTAGAGTCTGTGGTTTTTCATTACACAGCGAGTACGTGTAATTGAACAATATTTAATTTTGATTTTTTTCCCCGTAGCTTGATTAAAACATGCATTGATTACGCATTCAATATCAGTGTCAAATCTGAGGAATATCATGTTTCTCTTTTGCCTTAGTATGCAAAACCTCGCAGCGGAAATGGTAAAGTGCTGGGGATTTTGAAATCTACACACAGGGGATTTGTGGGTGAAAATCCTGATAATAATTTTATAACATTTATCAAGCCACACTGAAATTTACTTTGCCTCAGTCAAGTTGTGGCATGCTGATCAGTCATGGTATTAATGTCATTTTTGATCAGGGAACAGAATCAGAAATCCGTTCGGTGAACTGGATTTTTGGAGACCCGTGTCACAAGGAAGAATTACAGGTACAGCGACTGTGTTGTTGTGAGCGTAATGCATTCCGTCCGCCCGGGTCTTACGTGCCCTCTCCGTTTCTCCGGATGTGGAGTTCAAAATTTGAACCAAAATCAACCTAACCGAAAAGACTTTCTTTTCCAATTGAAGATAGTCTGTAATGTGTGATTCTACGCTGATTTAAGAAGATAGAAATGTCTTTTGATTTTATGGAATTATGTTCGTCCTATGTTTTGCCCTTCTGCGTTTTGTGTTTTTACGCTTTCGTTTCAAATGAGATGGACGGCAATCTGACAAAAAAGTTATCGATTTCAGATTTTAATGTAATAAATATTCAAACGGGTATTAAGATTATCCACTTATGATAACATCGCTATGATTTTACACTGATCTCTGAGCAATGATCGATTTTCATGAGAATAACACAAAAAAGGACAAGACAGCCTCGCGTGTTTCTTTTAATGTTTTCTAGGTCTGAAACCAACGCGTTCAACCGTACCGCGTTGATTCAAGAACTGCAGCTGGTACAGTTTCAACTTTAGCCGTTGGGGGAATTAACTCCCACGTTGTCCTTCTGTTTTCTTTGATTTTACAGGCATGACTCTTTCGAGCTTGAAAAGGTCAAGAGTCTGTTTGCCATTTTACTAGTAAAACTTTTTTTGAAAGGTTTGCCTACAAGGTCTTCTTACTAACACGATCAGAACTAATTTGGAAGAATATGATCTTTTAATTAATCAAATCTATGAAAAGTGTTAGGTGCCCTATAGCTAAAACTTGCAATATTACAAATTACCCATAAAACACAAGTGATTTTTAAAAAAGGAAAAGTAGATGAGCTTAAAGTAGCTGATTATTCATAGACCCTCGAGGGTCTATGATTAAACCAATATTACAATATCAAATTATTCCAAAATACTCAATCATGTTTACTCTTATATAGTTACCGTGGCCGAGTACACGTAAGCCAACATGGCGTTGCAAAACAATCCCATGATGTGATTTTTGTCATACTATGTATATAACAGAAACCACCAGTCATAGAAGCGATAACAAGTACTTTCTCCGCTACACAGGGAACCGTGACAAAGACTTACATACCAGAGCTTTCGCATACAAATTGACCCACTGTAACTTGGATAGTTTGCTGGAGGTCTCTAGCTAGGATGTTCGCTGTCGTACCCACGCCCGCTGTACAGATAGTCGTCAGTTCAAGACATTCAGAATGACAAAATCTCAAAATTATGACTCGATATAGTTATAGGTATTAGGTCCGCACTGGGAGGTAGAAACTACGGTTCACAAAAATATACGTCTTTGATAAGTTTAGAAAATTCACGGAAAATTTAAAAACTCGACTTCTGGGCTAGTATTTTGAAAAAAGTGCCTGTCCGAGTTGAACAGTACATGCTAATAAAATTGTGTCTTGCATGCTTTGTATGTCGTCTCTGATCACAGCAAAACAAACTCAGACATTATTTCTTCCTGTTCATTGGGGAGATAACTATAAAATGTCGCCTATCCGGCCCCAAATTTAACCCCTGCCCCGGAAAGGCGGACGGGCAATTTTCCCCGCTCTGATTTCATGAATTGGTCGTCTGAATTTTAAGCTTTGTACCAACCAGTTACATTTCCCAACAGCCTGTTCGGGTTAGAATATTCCGTACCTGCGCAGGAATGACTTGCCTTATACGCAACCGGAGAAAGTACCTTTGCTGTGAATTTTAACATCCAGTTACTTTTTTAATATAATGCCTGAATTTCGCACAAGCAACATTACGACGTTTCTTATAGGAAACCTAGATACATGATGGCTCCGCTAGCGGTACCATGCAGCCGAGAGGGGCATGGTTGTTGAAGGTTGTCAGTAGCGGCCGACCTCGTGTTTGGCGAAAACGCTAGAGAACAAAAACTCGAAAAAATACTCCTGATGTTTCAAACATGAAGTGAATAGAGCTACAGATTAACAAATTACCAGCTGTTATTGTTAAGATTTTCCCTTGAAATACGAAACACTATTATAGGACAATATAATTCGTATGATCACTGGATGCGTTGCACTTTGTGCACCATATCCGTACTCGTCAAAGCAACCCTGAATCATTCCCACAGCCACAATCACAACAATACATACGAAACGCAAAACAGTGATGTTTTTATTCTTTTTTTACTTTCCTGTGACACTTAGACATTCTGTGAACAGAACGACTGTTATTTTTTAGCAACACAGGGCTTCAACGTAAACCACGCACCAGAGTAGTTGCAGTGATTTCTTCGCTTCTGCAGCCTACGACCATGTATCTTTGCCCCCCTCTTGCTGTTCGATATTAAACATTCTGTTCAGTGAATTGTTTTAAAAGTTACTTTTGGCCTGTACGTCATCAGGCTCAAAAAGCCAGTGGAAGACCTGGAGCTAACACCATACTTTACATCGAAGAATTGACGGCGACCAACCCAGTCCGCATGAAATACCATCCACAAAACGTAAAAGTCAAACGTCCATACCGACACGCGCCGCAGCAGAGATTTCATTATGTGGCGTATTTGCTTCTTGGCAGCTGATACACAAAAAACAGGATGTTTGGGTTCATAGATACCTGTAATTGAACTGACGCACTCACACCCTACACAGGCACACATACACGTACACACAGACACACAAAGACACACCACCACCCTTTCACTTGATTTGCCTTCGTGCGAACCTGTGAAACGAACACCGGGGTGAAATACTGAGCGATGTCGTGAGATATTATACAATGTGGTTCACATTACATGGCAGTGCGTTTTAATCTTTAATAATGACTTTTGTCTGATTAAATTTTCCACGCTAAGTTTCATTCTTTGATTGCTGGTAGTCATCTTGCTAATTTTGACACAGTGTTGTCCCAGTTATGCCGTACGAGTGTTGTTGCCAATGTTGAACCGTTGTTGTTTTTATGAAACGGACTAACTTAAAACAACTACGATATATCGTCTGAAGCCAAATCAACCTCAAGTTTGTTTTGGTTTGTGAGTTTATTTTTATTTGTTTTGTTATGTGTTGTATATGTCATTGACGACATCGTTCAAAGCGTAGAGGTAACTGTGTTTTAGACAGCACTGTATGTGTGATACGGAGGTGTGTCTGATCGCTTTCCAGGCATTGGGTTGGGACGTCCGCTGTATTTCAAACACGGGCCTATTGACACACCGTCCGGAGCTTCAACAATGCTTCGCGACTAAATCTGACGCCAGGACGCTACCTCCAAACAACTCTTATGTCGACATCATTAATTAATGGTGCAATGTCTAGTTTTGTTCGTCTGTTATATACCACTGATAATGAAACGGATAAAAATGACGACGAGAACCTAATAATTGTATCGACATGCATATTCCATTACTTTATGACACGGTAACACACAAAACGAATATGCGAACCGCTTGTGTCAAACTACCGGCTCAAAATATGATATTAATACGCTGAGAAAATAAACATGAGCCAGTACATGAAAAGTGATGACATCATCTGTAAAACACTTCAAGTTACGTCTTCAGATGCCAACAAACGAAAGAATATATGTTTGAGGCAAATTGTCTCCGCTCTATTGAAAAGCAGATCATCAAGATTTAGCAGAGTGCGTTTTGCGATGACCCCCTTGAGAATGCTGGCAACTGAGAGCATATAGGCCGCCTTTCTGTTCTATTTATGTAATTGTCACTCCGAGTTCATAGCCCATTCAATCGCGATACTAAAACCAGATGTGAACTAAGCGTGCTTACGTGTTTTACAACAGGTTCATCAATAGTTGTACGCTTCGCAGAACAATCAGATATCTGTTATATCACTATATGTAGCAGGTTTAATCAACTTTCGCACAGTACTCTCAGAGTTAAATCACTTATTACAAAAAATTATTTAATATGCAAATAAGCTCTTAATTAACGTGACACTGCTCAATGCTTCTCAGTACAATTAGATATCCATCAGATCAACATTTCTATCACGTTTCATACATTTAATGCTGTAATTTTAGAGTAATATCACTAATTACAAAGTTCATTGAATATACAAATGAACCCTTAATTAACTTGACACTGTTAAATGTTCATAGCACAATTAGATATTTATCAGATCGATATCTGTAGCAGGTATCACCAAATTTGGTGCCTAAATTTCAGAGCTATATACCTAATTACAAAGTTTATTATATATGAAAATGAATCCTTAATTAACTTCAAACTACTAAATGCTTTACAACACAGTCAGATATCTGTAGGATCAGTATCTGCAGCAGATTTCATCACATTTGGTGCATTTATTTCGGAGTTATATGACTAATTACAAAACTTCATAAAATATGCAAACGAGCCATTTCTTAACTTGACACTGCCCAATGCTTTCAGTACAATTAGATATATATCAGATCAATATTGGTTGCATGTATCATCAAATTTGGTGCAGGTATTTCAGAGTTATGTCACTAAATACAAAGTTAATTTAATACGCAAATGAGTAGATAATCGACATGACACTCACAGTATCATCATAATGTTCTGAGATTGTCATCTGTGAAAAGTTTCATGAAATTTTGTGCAGTATTTCTTGATATATGTCGACACTTTCATTACTGTCTCCATAGGGAAACCATTATATGAAAAAATGATAGTGCATAACTTCATTAATATGCAAGCCACACTAACCAAAATCTAATCAGTTCTTGCAAGTAGCATACGGTACCTGTCTACCAAATCTGTCTTGAATCTGTTCAGGCGTTTTTGGGTTATCGTGTAAACAGACACATACACACACACACACACACACACACACACACACACACACACACACACACACATACACACTCACTCACTCACTCACTGAGACAGAAAGACATCGCTATAACAGCTCATGTGTGTGAACACGTGAGCTAGCTAATTACTCGCTTCATGTGATCTCATGTGTCAATCAGTCAACAAGACGCACTGGCGATACGCGGCATTACACGCTGCGCGGGCGATAAAAGCGGTTTTAATTAGTATCATATTTAATTCCCAATATTAAACTGACAAATTGTTTAGCAAGTGAATTAATATACTGTATCACGCTAAAATGTTTTCTACAAGTGATAAAATGGGAAATTTTAGGTCACCCTTTTGTTCCATATCAATATGTACAGTGCGGTTAGCCTTTGTTTTGCCCACACATTTCGTTTTTATACCAACTCTGTATTCAGAATTAACCTCGAGAGAATCATCTTGTTGACTGAAAAAGGCTAAAGTAGAAAAAAAACCCGCATACATATTGTTTCATGATCAAACCATTTAAAACAAATCAACATTATGCCTTTTGAAAAGGTCATTCCTTGCTCGCAAAAGTTTTACTTTGAATCCAGGTTTGACCCTTCACAACATATCAATTTCACAATACAAGTACATACCACCTAAAGTATTTGAAGATAGCTATAAAAAGAAAACTTTTTTACATGCGTTTATAGGACATGAAAATTACAATGAACTTAGCGGGCTTTGTTTTCGCGATGACGTCATGGACGTCACAGCGACAAATGGAAATGGAAACTTAACGTGTTCCTGGCAAATTTAATCCAACAACTGTGCAGAGGTGTATGTGAAATTCAATACGTAAATTGTATGATTTCACCTGATGATTCTTCAGTTGACGTATGGCTGAAAAGACTTTTACTAGAGGATCTAAGTAGAAATTCGCGTTATTGCAGAATGTAGGAAAGGAAAGATCATTATACTTCGCTTATCAAGATAAGCACTAATATTCAAAACAATGAGACAGAAATCCCATCTCTTACTGCCTCTTTCTGTCTTTCTCTCACTGCCTTGAAATTAATTATTTGATTGTTAAAAAGCGCACTACACATATGTCTCTGTGCGTTTTACAAATGATAAAGGAAAATGAAAATTACAAATAGTGAAGCCTTGTTTAAAACAGACAACAGTTCTAGCCTTAGAAACTTTAGAATGCGTTGAGTTCAACAAAGAAGGCGCATAAACGGAAATGGCCCTACCCTGTACATGTGTTGTTAAATTTTTCACGTAATATTTTATTATTTAACTACTGGTAGTTGTATTCTAAATAAGTCATCTTAAGTGCTTTTACACTAATTTTGGCATCGTTTTGTCAACGTTTCGCGTTATGAGTGCCATTTCCAATGTTGAGCCGATCTGTGTAAATGACACCTGAGAAATGAACACACGTAAAACAATAACATGTCGTCCGAAGCCTAATCACCAGCAGGTTTGTTTGATTTTGTGTTTATTTTTTTTTACTTGTTTTTGTTTCAGTTATGTATATGTCATTGACGACAATCTTGCTAAGGTTGATGTAGCTGTGTTTTAGACAGCACTGTGTGTGTGATACGGCGATGTGTCGGATCGCTTTCCAGGCATTGGGTTGGGACGTCCGTTGTATTTCAAACACGGGCCTTTTGACACACCGTCCGGAGCTTGAACGATGACTCGCGGCCGAGTCTTACGCCGGGACGCTATCCTAAAACCAGTCAATTGTCTAGCACTATTGCAACCTCAAGTTTTGTTCGTCTGATATATAGCACTGTGTGAATGAAAGGGACGAAAATGATTGAACAATTCGAAATTATATCTCGATTTCTTCAAATGAGATTAACAAAAATTTCAAAAGATGATGTGAACCGAATAATTGTATCGACATGCATATTTCATTACTTTATGACACGGTAACAGACAAACAAATATGCCAACCGCCTGTGTCAATTCACGGGCTCAAATTATAAAATAGATACGCTGAGAAAATAAACATGACCAGGTAAATAGAATGCGATGATAATCAATCCTCGTTCGATTTCTTGAGTTTTTTCCGTCCCAACATTTTCAGCAGCCGTTAGGTAAGTTTGGATTGACAAAATCTCTAAAACACTTCAAGTTACGTCTTCAGATGCCAACAAACGAAAGAAAATATGCTGAAGGCTAATTATCTGCCCTCTATTGAAAAGTAGATCATCAAGATTTACCAGAGTGTGTTTTACGATGGCATGTCGACAATGATGGAAACTGACACCTTGAAGTTCACAGCTCATTCAATCGCGACATTAAAATTACTCGCTTCATGTGATATCGTGTGTCAATCAGTCAACAAGACACGCGGACGATACTAGTACCCATCATTGACTAGTATTACAGTTAATTCCAAATATTAAACTGAAACATTTTAGGCAATTAATCATACTGTATCACGCTAATATAAAGTGTTTTCAACAAGTGACAAAACGTGAAATGTTGAGTAACCTTTGTTCCATATCAATATGAACATTTTGGTTAGCCTTTGTTTTGCCCACACATTGCGTTTCTATACCAACTCTGTATTCAGAATTAATCTCGAGAGAATCATCTTGCTAAGTGAAAAAGGCTAATATAGGAAAAAAATCCGCATGCATATTTTTAGATAAAACTATCTAAAACACATCAACATTGTGTCCTTGAAAATAAGTCCTTTGTGAGATGTAGTAGTAGTAGTTATTTTTATTTAAGTGTCTTACGTGGACTTATGCTATACAACAATACACGTAAGTAAATGTAAATAATGCTGCCACATCCAGCCCCTACGGCTGATAAGACATTTAAGTACAATAGAGGTTTGTTTGTTTTTTGTTTATTTGTTTGTTTTTAACAAGTTTTTTATTTAGGTCATCAAAATAGTTTACAATCTCAATGATGGGAGGGTACATACATGTCTATTACAAAACGGAAAAAACAAATAAATACATCAAGAGAGTGAGGAATTCTCCATATTTTACTCAAAGTTTCATTTGTTTTGTTATAAACTTCTTCATATGTATTCTTGGCTAGTAAACTGGTGTCTTGGTCATCAAAAGTTTCATCTTATCTGGAGGTTGCAGGTTGTGAAAATTTGTATAATTTTTACGGACTTTCTCAAAAAAATCGTCTCTAATATCATTGTATGAGCAACACTAAAAAGGGAAAGTGTTTTTCATCTTCAATCTGCGTACCTGTACGAAAATCACAAGTTCTGTCTTCAGCATCTGAGTGTTTAAATCATACTTGTCTCTATTTTCAAAGGTGAGATACCTGTTTTGAACTGTGCCATAATTTAACGTTTTTGTCGATAAAGAATGTAATAAATAATTTTCTGTCTCATATTTTTTCGTAAAAGTTACATAGGTTCTCAGTTAGTTTTTGCCTGCAGTGTGTTTCCATTGACCTATTTCTTGCAAAAATATCCTTAAGTTTGAAGAAGGCATCATCTAAATTTACCGGCTCTAAATTGGAAAACCTGTCTCTTAATCCAATATCTGTGAATATTTGAAGTATTTCATGAGACCAGTCTCTGTATTGTAATGCAAGTCCCACAGAAAGATGTTATTCCCGTGGGTGTAGTTTGAACCCAGGTTTGACCCGTAACGACATATCAATTTCACTTATGATTGCACTTCAGAGAAAGTCGTCATTAGTTTTTTGGACACGTTCATAATTATGAACTTAGCGGACTGTCTCTTATCACGATAACATTGACGACATGTAAATTAATGCATTTGAAAATAAAGTGTTGCTCAGCGTTTGGCAGCGAAGTTTAGTATCTACCAAACGAATACATTTAACCTTTAAGAAACAACATTAGTTTTATTTTCCCTTCAGATCAAAAGTCGCCAACCTCTTCGTAATTGAAATCCGAGAAAGTTTATTTTTCCCAAGTAAGAAGTAATTTAGTAAGAAAAGGGGTTGCTCTTCTTCTCTTAGCGGACACGACGTGAACTCTGGGGAAGGGGGCATGGTAATAGATATTTTGCCCGTCACAGTTTAAAATGTGACCCTGGAGAGACCTGCACAGGCGACAGTGACAGAATTACCACAATTTAATCAAACAGGACAATTTTAGTTTAGCGGATTTTACTTGAAATAATAGCCTGTACGTGACAAAGAGTCACACTAAGTCTTAGAAACTGTGTAACCTTACACTGCTTTTGAAGGTCAGGTCAACCAAAATAGGAGTACCTTTTAATGATAGCATATCTTAATTAAGATAGAACACGCCTAGGGGATAAAAATTCGGGCTTTCAAATTTTATCAATTCGATTCAGATCTACAACTCATGGGGCTCATTTTAGAGCTCTTGCTGTGAAAAAAGTTTCACTGTCTTAGTTTTTTCTAATCTTATTTTTCTCCATAGCAATAACACAGGGATGGCGGCCATTTTGAATTTCAAATAATATCTGTAAATCTTGGCTAATTTGTTTCCCTGGCAACCAAAATTTCAGCGGTGACCCCCTGATTTTTATTCTTTATTTTGACAGGGAATGGTTGAAAGATTCCTTGAGGAAAGTTAGAGCAGAAGTTTAAGTCTTTCACTTTCGAGGTGCATACTACCCCAACAGTAAAGTTTGTGTTGTGACATAGTTTATGGGGAAATCGGGGAAATTCAATCCTGAAACTGAGCTTGAACTGAAATTCAAAACTTAAATTGATTGCACCTGATGCTTTTACTTGAAGTTTCTCATGGAATATTCACGTTACAGGAGACTGCAAAAGAGGTGATATCATATCTATCAAATCGACAACGTTGTGTAAGAACGAATATTCAGAAATAGGAGACAGTCACATCTCTCTCTCTCTCTCTCTCTCTCTCTCTCTCTCTCTCTCTCTCTCTCTCTCTCTCTCTCTCTCTCTCTCTCAAAATCAATTCTCTATAATTCGTAGAAAAAAGCGCACTACACATGCGTTCATCATAGGAAGAGTACATACGGAAATGACCCTCTTTTCTAATGTTAAACTTGTCATATAACATTTTATTTTTTTAATTCCTGGCAATTGTATTCTAAATAAGTCATCTTGCTTTACACTAATTTTGTCAGCTTAGTTGCTCTTTGGCGGTATGAGTGTTGTTGTCAACTTTCAACCGATCTGTCGTGTTCTTACTTGGGAAATTGACACTTGTAACAACTACAACATGTCGTCTGAAGTCGAATTAACTTTTTTTGCCTTGTGTGTTTATTTTGTACTTGTTTTTTCAGTCTTGCCAAGCGTAGGAGTAGCTGTGTATCAGACAGCATTGTATGTGTGATAAAACGTTGTCTGATCGATTGCCCAGCATTGGGTTGGGTCGTCCGCTGTATTTCAAACAACAGCCTTTTGTCACCAATAGTTTTGAGTAAAACGATGGGTTTTCGAGCAGCGTTAAAGAAAGTCAACACAAAAGACCCTCTGACCATATGCTTTTACTGAATTTGCGGTATCATGCATTCTTAGCGGAAACGAACAACTCAATTAATCAATCAAATGAAGAGATCCAACTCTGTAGGCAATTGTGTACATGGTCGACAAAATTCGGAACTTAATGCGAGCTCCACCAAACAGTCAATGCAAATCAGCAAGATTGGAGAACATAGGGTAGAATTTGCCGATTCGACTCACAATGCGATCTGCGACGTATTGAACCGACTGAAGACAAAACCTGGCTCTTATTGATATCAAATAATCCGGCGGAGATGTGACGAACATCGTGAACATGTGAACCATTTTGCAGTTGTATGTTTGCCAAGTACAAGTTTGCCTTGACAATGCATCAAGCCCCTCTCTCTCTCTCTCTCTCTCTCTCTCTCTCTCTCTCTCTCTCTCAGTACATATTATTGAGAACTTCGAAGAAATTGGTGTTGGAGTAAAAGGAAGCTAAATTAACTTAAATATGGCTCCGATATCGTTCATGAAAACCCTCGGGACACCCGTGAAAACATGTGGTCCCACAGACCCGAGATTTGAGTTTAGCAGCTATCAGTGTGAACATCAGAATTCAGATTCCCTTCGACACTCGTCGTAGAGTTTATTTGGTCGGATATGAAAGTTTCATCATTGGACACTGACAACTTCCAAGTTTTTTTTATAAAACTTACTACAAATAGGACTATTTTGACCGTTTTATCGATGATATACTATTTAGACACGCCAAGAACATAAGCAAGCGACGGACACATCGTCAACATAAAATACCAGTATTTTAACCCTTTGAGCGCCAAAGTCCATTTTTGTTACTTTTAACATACCCCAGTCAATTTTTTTTTAGATTCTTGCAAAATTTTTGATAAAAACTTAAGCCGATGAAATGCGATGTGCGTTTGGTCCAACATTATTAAACTAATTGCAGAAAAATTCATAAAAATTTCTGAAATGTTCGCTAAAATTTTGATGGGAAAAATTACAGCACTCAAAGGGTTAGCCCTCGGACTACCTCGACTGCTGCGAATTTCTGGCTTTGTATTGAATTGCTATATATCCTTAGTGCCTGAAAATTCCGGCGGCATCGTATATGTGTTTACAGTGTTGTTTTTAAATGAGATATCACTGGCAATTGAAGCCAGAAAATTGCAGCTCGACATGATCTGCATATCTCGTGAAATCCGGACCATCGATTGCAAGGGAATTGCAAATTAACCGTAATATAATGGGTCAATAAAAAGGTGACTTCATTGATAGAAAAATCAGTGTACATTTGATAATAATTCTCATAAAATATGCGCTCGGTATAGGTTTTCTTTATGATTTCGTCATCCCATATTTTTCTCTAGATTGACACAGGTATGTATAACCGGGCGCTCATGCGATAATGCCGGCCTACTGCATATGGCATGGCGTGGAACCTGACACCGCACAGACTTGGACATTTTTATGTTTCTTGACAATTGTCGATTGAGTTAAACGCAATCTTCGAGCTTACTTTTGAAACGATTTCAAACATCGTGAAAGAAGTTTTTGCGACAGGCTCCCAATGATTCCCGGTATGTGACGGGTGAATGTCTGACACCGTGAACGACACATTACGCACGCGACACGTCATTGACAGACGCAGCCTTTTCACTCTGCGCCCAGTGGTCTATTTCCCATCAGCGCACCATGAAATTATGGTGCCGATGTCCTTGTCGACAGCTCTCCACTCCTTCTCTTAACGTTAAAATGATCTCTACTTTAGGGTATAATTATCTAGGTGTTAATCTCTTATCACAAGACACGAGGGTCCAGGAAAACGTTTAACTGTTCAAAGTGCTCGTAATCCACGGTGATGCATCCTGAACGCTCTCTCAGCAAATTCAAACGCAAATGGGTCAAGAACATTCTGTTTGAGTTGATAGAATAGCAACAGTATGGGACTAACCGAAGGATATTTAAATTTGGTACATCCTAAATTGGCTTCAAAAAGTCCTGAAATATATACACATGGATTTCCGGTATTCCATATTCTTTATTAACATTTAAACTGAAAGCATGTTTGCTTCGCATTTTATGAGCGTATCGCACAGCCCAGGGCCTATATCTGGGGAACTTCTAAACCAATAGACTGATGCTACACTGATCAGAGGAGTGCGCGTCACTGTTCGTATATGAACGGAAGGCAGTTGAATACCTTTTAGGCAATTACGTTTAATGATACAGTGTCGTAAACAGTAGACGATGCGTGTTTGTCCTATATTTCAGATTACACTCTGGAGAGCATATGGTTAACTGCACCAATGAAGCGAAACAAACGCGCCCCGCTATTGAAGGCAGTACGCGCTTTGCAATTGAGAGACTTTAAATTTTACTGAAACTTTTTACGTAAGGAAACTTTAAATCATTCTTTTTCGAAATCACGATTAAAATTGGGGTCACCTGGACAAAAAAAATGGTACTAGAGAAACGGATTACCCAATATTTATCGACTCTCGGAATTAAACATTGTAGTCAGCCCTGTGTTAGCACAAGAGTAAGAATTACATTTTCGATTTTCACAAATATAATCCCGTGAAAACTTTAGTTACTTCTTGAGCTTCCAAATACAAGGGGTTGACAAAAAAGTATTGTGAAAGTTTAGGGTCAAAAAATATACATCAGGGCAGATTGTAACGTTGCAGGCGATGACCGGTTACAAATATTTTTATTGTCTGTTTTTTCCTTTTTATTTGTTGGTCAGTGCCTTGTCTTTGCAATCAACACCATCGACGACATCTGTTTTGCAATTCCCGCCAAAAAAGGGTTATCGATGGTTCAATATTTTTTAAATCTTTGAACTTTACCATATGACTCAGCTTCAACGTTTGCAATTGCATGTTTGTCCTTCAGGACAAGTTAAACTTCAACTAGTGTGTTTAATCTTGTCTGATATGAACGGATGGTGTCGAGTCAAACTCTGAGAACGCTTCCATCTTTCCATGGAAGAAAAAAATAAAACATACATGATTCCGGTATCTTTAAATCCGTCAACAGCCCGCACTTCTGGACAGGAAGAACATCTGACGGTGGGCGAGAGATTTGTACGTTTGCGCGTTCCACAAAGAAGGTGTTCAGTGCACGCTGTGAACACGAGGGGTTAATCCAGCTGGGGTTAATCGCTCCCACGTCACGTCCGTTCGAACGGAAGTGACGATTAGGCGAATTTCAGGTGCGGTTTGAAGATATATATATATATATATATATATATATATATATATATATATATATATATATATATATATATATATATATATATATATATATATAAGGGATGCTGGAGAATTGATTTTACAATGTCATCTCTACAACGTTGTTTCGTGAGTCGCGAAACTCACTCATCAGGAGACTAGACTGGAGTGAATCTACATGGGCTAAACATCGCTGGTTACACAGGTGGTGGAATTTGACAGTTGTTGCATAACAATATATTGCTGCTGCTATGAATATTCATGTTTACGGAGAGGACTGATTTACTTCGATGGATATACCGGGAGTTACTAGTTATTGCATAACAATGTCTTGCTTCTGTGACGGCATGATGACACAAGTTCATTTCTTTTATTGAGTGTGGAACATTCTGGATGGCGGATGATAATAAATTTTTCTGTTAAACAAAGGTTGCACCGCTTGTTAGTACTGTCATATGGCTTGGCTTTGGCTAGGACCTTCCATGAGATAGTGTGCGTGATATTGTTGTTCTTTAGCGTCCAAATGTGTTTACTGAGTTCGGTGGAGTTTCTGGAGCGTTCATGTCGGAATGATGTGATGTGGTTTCTGTATCTTGTCTTGAAGTTGTTCTCTGTAAGCCCAACGTACGTTTCGGAGGTGTTGTTGTCTGACCGTGTGACTGTGGCTTGGTAGACGATGGAGGCTTGAAGGCAGTTACCGTCGAGTGGGCATGTGTCTTTTTCCGGCAGTTGCATGTCTTGCTGTTATTGGTCTCAGTGGTATTGTTGTTGCTTTGAGGCCTCAAAATGCGTTTGTTGTGGCTGTCGATAATCTGCTTCGTGTTGTTCATGGTGCTGTAGCTGATCTTTATGGTGTTTCTGTTGAATTTTTTCTGAGCTTGTGATTTACCGGAAAACATTTGTCTACTAAGGAAAGGAATCTCTGTCCGATGTTGGTGCTTACATTTTTGCTAAATGGTGGGTTGTACCAGATGATGTTGTTTCTTTGCCTGTTTCTTCTTTTGTTTGTGGTTGTCGGTTCGTATCGTAGAGTGTATTGGTATCCACTCTCGTCAAGTGCTTTTTGATATGGTGGGGTTGATTGGTCGAAGGAGGCTTGGT